>NW_027479316.1:0-154508 GCF_051014685.1 Ptiloglossa arizonensis
AGAAACGGAGAAACGAAGAAAGAAACGGAGAAACGAAGAAAGAAACGGAGAAACGAAGAAGGAAACGGAGAAACGGGGAATAAATGGAGAAACGAAGAAATAAACGGAGAAACGAAGAAAGAAACGAGAAACGAAGAAAGAAACGGAGAAACGGAGAAATAAATGGAGAAACGAAGAAATAAACGAGAAACGAAGAAAGAAACGGAGAAAACGAAAAAGAAACGGAGAAACGAAGAAAGAAACGGAGAAACGAGAAATAAATGGAGAAACGAAGAAATAAACGGAGAAACGAAGAAAGAAACGGAGAAACGAAGAAAGAAACGGAGAACGAAGAAAGAAACGGAGTAACGAAGAAAGAAACGAAGAACGAGAAAGAAACGGAGAAACGAACAATGAAACGGAGAAACGAAGAAAGAAACGGAGAAACTAAGAAAGAAACGGAGAAACGAAGAAAGAAACGGAGGAACGAAGAAAGAAACGGAGATACGAAGAAAGAAACGGAGAAACGAACATTGAAACGGAGAAGCGAAGAAAGAAACGAGAAACTAAGAAAGAAAAGGAGAAACGAAGAAAGAAACGAGGAACGAAGAAAGAAACGGAGATACGAAGAAAGAAACGGAGAAACGAACAAAGAAACGGAGAAACGAACAAAGAAACGGAGAACCGGCGAAAGAAACGGAGAAACGAAGAAAGAACGGAGAAACGAACAAAAGAAACGCAGAAACGAAGAATGAAACGGAGAAACGAAAAAATATACGGAGAAATGAAGAAACGAACGAGAACAAAGAAAGAAACGAGAAACCAACAAAGAAACGGAGAAACGAAGATGAACGGAGAAACGAAGAAAGAAACGGAGAAATAAATGGAGAAACGAAGAAATAAACGTAGAAACGAAGAAAGAAACGGAGAAAGGAGGAAAGAAACGGAGAAACGAGGAAAGAAACGAGTAACGAAGATAGAAACGGGGTAACGAAAGAAAGAAACAATGAAGCGCCGAAAGAAACGCAGAACGGAAGAAAGAAACGGAGAAACGAAGAGAGAAACGGAGTAACGAACAAAGAAACGAGAAACGAAGAATGAAACGGAGAAACGAAGAAAGAAACGGAGAAACGGAGAAATAATGGAGAAACGAAGAAATAACCGGAGAAACGAAGGAAGAAACGGAGTAACGAAGAGAGAAACGAAGAAACTAAGAAAGAAACGGGGAATCGGAGAAATAAATGCAGACACGAAGAAATAAACCGAGAAACGGAGAAAGAAACTGAGAAACGATCAATGAAACGGAGAAACGAACAAAGAAACGGAGAAACGAAAAAGAAAACGGAGAAACGGAGAAAGAAACGGAGAAACGAAGAGAGAAACGGAGAAACGAAGGAAGAAACGGAGTAACGATGAAAGAAACGGAAGAAACGAAGAAAGAAACGGAGAAACGGAGAAATAAATGGAGAAACGAAGAGAGAAACGGAGAAACGAAGAAAGAAAACGAAGAAAGAAACGAAGAAACGAGAAGAACGGAGAAACGAGAAAGAAACGGAGAATCGGAGAAATAAATGAGACCGAAGAATAAACCGAGAAACGGAGAAAGAAATGGAGAAACGATCAACGAAACGGAGAAACGAACAAAGAAACGGAGAACGAAGAAAAACGGGAGAAACGGAGAAAGAAACGGAGAAACGAAGAAAGAAACGAGAACGAGAAGAAGGAGAAACGAAGAAATAAACGGAGAAAACGAAGAAAGAAACGGAGAAAGAAGAAAAACGGAGAAACGAAGAAAGAAACGGAGAACGGAGAAAGAACGGAGAAACGAAGAAAAGAAAACGGAGAAACGAAGAAAGAAACGGAGAACGAAGAAAGAAACGGAGAAACGAAGAAGAAACGAGTAACGAAGAAGAACGAGAAATGAGAAAGAGACGGACGAAACGAGAACGATGAAAACGGAGAAACGAAGAAAGAAACGGAGAAACGAAGAAAGAAACGGAGAAACTGAAGAAAGAAACGAGAGAAACGAACGAATGAAACGGAGAACGAAGAAAGAAACGGAGAAACTAAGAAAGAAACGAGAAACGAAGAAAAGAAACGGAGGAACGAAGAAAGAAACGGAGATACGAAACGAAAGAAACGTACGAAAGAAACGAGAAACGAAGAAAGAAACGGAGAAAGAAGAAAGGAGACGGAGAACGAAGAAAGAAACGAAACGAACAAAGAAACGGAGAAACGAAAGAAACGGAGAAACGCGAAAGAAACGGAGAAACGAAGAAGAAACGGAGAATAAAATGGAGAAACGAAGAAATAAACGTAGAAACGAAGAAAGAAACGGAGAAAGGAGGAAAGAAACGGAGAACACGAGGAAAGAAACGGAGTAACGAAGATAGTAACGGGGTAACGAGAAAGAAGGAGAAACGAGATAAATGGAGAAACGAAGAAAACGGGAAACGGAAGAAACGAGAAGGAGAAACGCCGAGAAAGAGAACGGAGAAACGGAACGAAAGAAACGGAGAAACGAACAAGAAACGGGACGAAACGAGAACGAACAAGAGAAACGGAGAACGAAGAAAATGGAGAAACGCAGAAATAAACGGAGAAACGAATAAGAACGGAGAAACGAAGAAGAAACGAGAACGATGAAAGAAAGGCGAGAAAACGGAAGAAGAAACGGAGAAGAAACGGAGAAGAGAGAAAGAGAACGAAGGAAAGAAACGGGAGAGAAGAACGGGGAGAAGAGAAAACTGGAGAAAACGAGCAGAGGACAGAACGGAGAAACGATCAATGAAACGAGAAACGAAGAAGAGAAACGGAAGAAAGGAGAAATAAGGAGAAACGAAAGAAATAAACGGAGAACGGAAGAAAGAAACGGAGAACGAAGAAAGAAACGGAGAAACGAAGAAAGAAACGGAGAAACGGAGAAATAAATGGAGAAACGAAGAAAAAAACGGAGAAACGAAGAAAGAAACGGAGAAACGAAGAAAGAAACGGAGAAACGAAGAAAGAAACGGAGTAACGAAGAAAGAACGAAGAAATGAAGAAAGAAACGGAGAAACGAACAATGAAACGGAGAAACGAAGAAAGAAACGGAGAAACTAAGAAAGAAACGGAGAAACGAAGAGAGAGAACGGAGGAACGAAGAAAGAAACGGGAGATACGAAGAAAAGAAACGGAGAAACGAAGAAAGAAACGGAGGAAACGGAGAAATAAATGGAGAAACGAAGAAATAAACGGAGAATCGAGAAAGAAACGGAGGAAACGAAAAAAGAAACGGAGAAACGAAGAAAGAAACGGAGAAACGGAGAAATAAATGGAGAAACGAAGAAATAAACGGAGAACGAAGAAAGAAACGGAGAAACGAAGAAAGAAACGGAGAAACGAAGAAAGAAACGGAGTAACGAAGAAAGAAACGAAGAAATGAAGAAAGAAACGGAGAAACGAACAATGAAACGGAGAAACGAAGAAAGAAACGGAGAAACTAAGAAAGAACGGAGAAACGACAGAAAAGAAACGGAGAACGAAGAAAGAAACGGAGATACGAAGAAAGAAACGGAGAAACGAACAATGAAACGGAGAAACGAAGAAAGAAACGGAGAAACTAAGAAAGAAACGGAGAAACGAAGAAAGAAACGAGGGAACGAAGAAAGAAACGGAGATACGGAAGAAAGAAACGGAGAAACGAACAAAGAAACGGAGAAACGAACAAAGAACGGAGAAACGGCGAAAGAAACGGAGAAACGAAGAAAGAAACGAGAAATAAATGGAGAAACGAAGAAATAAAACGTAGAAACGAAGAAAGAAACGGAGAAAGGAGGAAAGAAACGGAGACACGAGGAAGAAACGGAGTAACGAAGATAGTAACGGGGTAACGAAGAAAGAAACGGAGAAACGGAGAAATAAATGGAGAAACGAAGAAATAAACGGAGAAACGGAGAAAGAAACGGAGAAACGAGCAAGGAAACGGAGAAACGAAGAAAGAACGGAGAAACGGAGAAATAAATGTGAGAAACGAAGAAATAACGGAGAAACGACAAGGAAACGGAGAAACGAAGAAATAAATGGAGAAACGCAGAAATAAACGGAGAAACGAATAAAGAAACGGAGAAACGAAAAAAGAAACGGAGGAAACGAAGAAAGAAACGGAGAAACGGAGAAATAAATGGAGAAACGAAGAAATAAACGGAGAAACGAAGAAAGAAACGGAGAAACGAAGAAAGAAAACGGAGAAACGAAGAAAGAAACGGAGTAACGAAGAAAGAAACGAAGAAATGAACAATGAAACGAGAAACGAAGAAAGAACGGAGAAACTAAGAAAGAAACGGAGAAACGAGAAAGAAACGGAGGAACGAGAAAGAAACGGAGATACGAAGAAAGAACGGAGAAACGAACAAAGAAACGGAGAACGAACAAAGAAACGGAGAAACGGCGAAAGAAACGGAGAAACGAAGAAAGAAACGGAGAAATAAATGGAGAAACGAAGAAATAAACGTAGAAACGAAGAAAGAAAACGGAGAAAGGAGGAAAGAAACGGAGACACGAGGAAAGAAACGGAGTAACGAAGATAGTAACGGGGTAACGAAGAAAGAAACGGAGAAACGGAGAAATAAATGGAGAAACGAAGAAATAAACGGAGAAACGGGAGAAAGAAACGGAGAAACGAGCAAGGAAACGGAGAAACGAAGAAGAAACGGAGAAACGGAGAAATAAATGGAGAAACGAAGAAATAAACGAGAAACGAACAAGGAAACGGAGAACGAAGAAATAAATGGAGAAACGCAGAAATAAACGGAGAAACGAATAAAGAAACGGAGAAACGAACAAAGAAACGGAGAAACGAACAAAGAAATGGAGAAACGAACAAAGAAACGGAGAAACGAACAAAGAAACGAGAAACGAAGAAATAAACGGAGAAACGAAGAGAGAAACAGAGAAACGAAGGAAGAAACGAGTAACGATGAAAGAAACGAAGAAACGGAGAAACGGAGAAATAAATGGAGAAACGAAGAAATAAACCGAGAAACGAGAAAGAAACGGAGAAAACGATCAATGAAACGGAGAAACGAACAAAGAAACGGAGAAACGAAGAAAGAAACGAGAAATAAATGGAGAAACGAAGAAATAAAACCGAGAAACGGAGAAAGAAAACGGAGAAACGATCAATGAAACGGAGAAACGAACAAAGAAACGGAGAAACGAAGAAAGAAACCGGAGAAATAAATGGAGAAACGAAGAATAAACCGAGAAACGGAGAAAGAAACGGAGAAACGATCAATGAAACGAGAAACGAACAAAGAAACGGAGAAACGAATAAAGAAACGGAGAAACGGAGAAATAAATGGAGAAACGAAGAAATAAACGGAGAAACGAAGAAAGAAACGGAGAAACGAGGAAAGAAACGGAGAAACGAAGAAACGGAGAAATAAATGGAGAAACGAGCAAGGAAACGGAGAAACGAAGAAAGAAACGGAGAAACGAACAAGAAACGGAGAAACGAACAAAGAAATGGAGAACGAACAATGAAACGGAGAAACGAACAAAGAAACGGAGAAACGAAGGAGAAACGGAGAAACGAAGAGAGAAACGGAGAAACGAATAAAGAAACGGAGAAATAATTGGAGAAACGAAGAAATAAACCGAGAAACGGGAAAAGAAACGGAGAAACGAACAAAGAAACGGAGAAACGAAAAAAGAAACGGAAAAACGGAGAAATAAATGGAGAAACGAAGAAATAAACGGAGGAACGAAGAAAGAACGGAGAAATAAAGAAAGAAACGAAGAAACGAAGAAAGAAAGGGAGAAATGAAGAAAGAAACGGAGAAACGAAGAAAGAAACGGAGAACCGAAGAAAGAAACGCAGAAACGAGAGAAAGAAACGGAGAAACGAAGTAAGAAACGGAGAAACGAACAAAGAACGGAGAACGAACAAAGAAACGGAGAAACGAAAAAAGAAGCGGGGAAATAAATAGAGAAAAGAAGAAATAAATGGAGAAATGAACAAGGAAACGGAGAAACGGAGAAAGAAACGGAGAAACGAAGAAAGAAACGAAGAAAGAAACGAAGAAAGAAACGAAGAAAGAAACGAAGAAACGAAGAAGAAACGGAGAATCGGTGAAATAAATGGAGAAACGAAGGAATAAACCGAGAAACGGAGAGAGAAACGCAGAAACGAAGAAAGAAGCGGAGAAACGAACAAAGAAAAGGAGAAACGAAGAAAGAAACGGAGAAACGAACAATGAAACGCAGAAACGAAGAATGAAACGGAGAAACGAAGAAAGAAACGGAGAAATAAATGGAGAAACGAAGAAAGAAACGAAGAAACGAGGAAAGAAACGGAGAAGCGAACAAAAAAAACGGAGAAATGAAGATAGAAACGGAGAAACGAACAATGATACGCAGAAACGGAGAATGAAACGGAGAAACGAAGAAATAAACGGAGAAATGAAGAAAGAAACGGAGAAACAAAGAAAGAAACGAGAAACGAAGAAAGAAACGGAGGAACGAAGAAGAAACGGAGAAACGAAGAATGAAACGGAGAAACGAAGAAAGAAACGGAGAAATAAATGGAGAAACGAAGATATAAACGGAGAAACGAAGAAAGAAACGGAGAAACGAAGAAAGAAACGGCGAAACGAAGAAATAAACGGAGAAATGAAGAAAGAAACGGAGAAACAAAGAAAGAACCGGGAGTAACGAAGAAAGAAGCGGAGAAACGAACAAAGAAACGGAGGAACGAAGAAAGAAACGGAGAAACGAAGAATGAAACGGAGAAACGAAGAAAGAAACGGAGAAATAAATGGAGAAACGAAGATATAAACGGAGAAACGAAGAAAGAAACGGAGAAACGAAGAAAGAAACGGCGAAACGAAGAAATAAACGGAGAAATGAAGAAAGAAACGGAGAAACAAAGAAAGAACCGGAGTAACGAAGAAAGAAGCGGAGAACGAACAAGAAACGGAGAAACGAACAAAAAAACGGAGAAACGAACAAAGAAACGGAGAAACGGAGAAGTAAATGAAGAAACGATGACACATACGGAGAAACGGAGATGTAAGTGAAGAAACGAAGACATATACGGAGAAACGAAGAAAGAAACGGAGAACGAAGAAAGGAATGGGAGAAACGAACAAAGAAACGGAGAAACGGACAAAGAAACGGAGAAACGAACAAAGAAACGGAGAAACGAACAAAGAAACGGAGAATAAATGGAGAATCGAAGAAATAAACGGAGAAAACGAAGACAGAAACGGAGAAACGAAGAAAGAAACGGAGAAACGAACAAAGAAACGGAGGAATAAATGGAGAATCGAAGAAATAAACGGAGAAACGAAGACAGAAACGAGAAACGAAGAAAGAAACGGAGAAACGAAGAAAGAAACGGAGAAACGAAGAAGGAAACGGAGAAACGGAGAAATAAATGGAGAAACGAAGAAATAAACGGAGAAACGAAGAAGAAACGGAGAACGAAAAAAGAAACGGAGAAACGAAGAAATATACGGAGAAACGGAGAAATAAATGGAGAAACGAACAAAGAAACGGAGAAACGGAGAAAGAAACGGAGAACGAAGAAGAAACGGAGAAACGAAGAAAGAAACGGAGAAACGAATAAGAAACGCAGAAACGAAGAATGAAACGGAGAAACGAAAAAATATACGGAGAAATGAAGAAACGAACGGAGAAACAAAGAAGAAACGGAGAAACCAACAAAGAAACGGAGAAACGATGGATGAAACGGAGAAACGAGAAAGAAACGGAGAAATGAATGGAGAAACGAAGAAATAAACGTAGAAACGAAGAAAGAAACGGAGAAACGAAGAAAGAAACGGAGAAACGAGGAGAGAAACGGAGAAACGAAGGAAGAAACGGAGAAACGAGAAAGAAACGAAGAGACGAAGAAAGAAACAGAAAATCGGAGAAATAAATGGAGACACGAAGAAATAAACCGAGAAACGGAGAAAGAAACGGAGAATCGGAGAAATAAATGGTGGAACGAAGAAGTAAACCGAGAAACGAGAAAGAAACGGAGAAATGACCAACGAAACGCAGAAACGAACAAAGAAACGGAGAAACGGAGAAGTAATGGAGAAACGAAGAAATAAATGGAGAAACGAAGGAAGAAACGGAGAAACGAAGAAAGAAACCGAGAAACGAAGAAAGAAACGAAGAAACGGAGAAATTAATGGAGAAACGAAGAAATAAACGTAGAAACGAAGAAAGAAACGGAGATACGAGGAAAGAAACTGAGAAACGAAGAAGAAACGGAGTAACAAAGAGAGAAACGATGAAACGCAGAAAGAAATGGAGAGTCGGAGAAATAAATGGAGAAACGAAGGAATAAACCGACAAACGGAGAAATGGAGAAACGATGAAACGAAGGAAGAACGGAGCAAAGAAGAAAGAAACGTAGAAAGAAACACAGAATCGGAGAAATAAATGGAGAAACGAAGAAATAAACCGAGAATCGGAGAAAGAAACGGAGTAACGAAGAAAGAAACGAAGAAACGAAGAAAGAAACGGAGTAACGATGAAAGAAACGAGAAAGAAACGGAGAATCGGAGAAATAAATGGAGAAACGAAGGAATAAACCGAGAAACAGAGAAACGGTGAAACGATGAAACGAAGGAAGAGACGGAGGAACGAAGAAAGAAACGAAGAAACGAAGAAAGAAACGGAGAAACGAAGAAATAAACGGAGAAACGAAGAAAGAAACGGAGAAACGAAGAAATAAACGGAGAATCGAAGAGAGAAACGGAGAAACGAAGAAAGAAACGGAGAAACGAAGAAGAAAACGGAGAAACGAAGAAGGAAACGGAGAAACGGAGAAAGAAACGGAGAATCGGAGAAATAAATGGAGAAACGAAGGAATAAACCGAGAAACGGAGAAACGGAGAAACGATGAAACGAAGGAAGAAACGGAGCAACGAAGAAAGAAACGTAGAAAGAAACACAGAATCGGAGAGATAAATGGAGACACGAAGAAATAAACCGAGAAACGGAGAAAGAGAAGCGATCAACGAAACGGAGAAACGGACACAGAAACGGAGAAACGAAGAAAGAAACGGAGAAACGAAGAGAGAAGCGGAGAAACGAAGGAAGAAACGGAGAAACGAAGAAAGAACGAAGAAACGACGAAAGAAACGGAGAATCGGAGAAATAAATGGAGACACGAAGAAATAAACCGAGAAACGGAGAAAGAAACGGAGAAACGATCAACGAAACGGAGAAACGAACAAAGAAACGGAGGAACGACGAAAGAAACGGAGAAACGGAGAAAGAAACGGAGAAGCGAAGAGAGAAGCGGAGAAACGAAGAAAGAAACGGAGAATCGGAGAAATAAATAGTGGAACGAAGAAGTAAACCGAGAAACAGAGAAAGAAACGGAGAAATGACCAATGAACGCAGCAACGAACAAAGAAACGGAGAAACGAAGAAATAAACGGAGAAACGAAGAAAGATACGGTGAAACGAAGAAATAAACGGAGAATCGAAGAAAGAAACGGAGAAACGAACAAAGAAACGGAGAAACGAACAAAGAAACGGAGAAACGGAGAAGTAAATGAAGAAACGATGACACATACGGAGAAACGGAGATGTAAATGAAGAAACGAAGACATATACGGAGAAACGAAGAAAGAAACGGAGAAACGAAGAAAGAATGGGAGAAACGAACAAAGAAACGGAGAAACGGACAAAGAAACGGAGAAACGAACAAAGAAACGGAGAAACGAACAAAGAAACGGAGGAATAAATGGAGAAACGAAGAAATAAACGGAGAAACGAAGAGAGAAACGGAGAAACGAAGAAAGAAACGGAGAAACGAAGAAAGAAACGGAGAAACGAAGAAGGAAACGGAGAAACGGAGAAATAAATGGAGAAACGAAGAAATAAACGGAGAAACGAAGAAAGAAACGGAGAAACGAAAAAAGAATCGGAGAAACGAAGAAATATACGGAGAAACGGAGAAATAAATGGAGAAACGAACAAAGAAACGGAGAAACGGAGAAAGAAACGGAGAAACGAAGAAAGAAACGGAGAAACGAAGAAAGAAACGGAGAAACGAACAAAGAAACGCAGAAACGAAGAATGAAACGGAGAAACGAAAAAATATACGGAGAAATGAAGAAACGAACGGAGAAACAAAGAAAGAAACGGAGAAACCAACAAAGAAACGGAGAAACGATGGATGAAACGGAGAAACGAAGAAAGAAACGGAGAAATAAATGGAGAAACGAAGAAATAAACGTAGAAACGAAGAAAGAAACGGAGAAACGAAGAAAGAAACGGAGAAACGAGCAGAGAAACGGAGAAACGAAGGAAGAAATGGAGAAACGAAGAAATAAACGTAGAACGAAGAAAGAACGGAGACACGAGGAAAGAAACTGAGAAACGAAGAAAGAAACGGAGTAACAAAGAGAGAAACGATGAAACGCAGAAAGAAATCGAGAGTCGGAGAAATAAATGGAGAAACGAAGGAATAAAACGACAAACGGAGAAATGGAGAAACGATGAAACGAAGGAAGAAACGGAGCAAAGAAGAAAGAAACGTAGAAAGAAACACAGAATCGGAGAAATAAATGGAGAAACGAAGAAATAAACCGAGAATCGGAGAAAGAAACGGAGTAACGAAGAAAGAAACGAAGAAACGAAGAAAGAAACGAGGAACGATGAAAGAAACGAAGAAACGAAGAAAGAAACGGAGAATCGGAGAAATAAATGGAGAAACGAAGGAATAAAACGAGAAACAGAGAAACGGTGAAACGATGAAACGAAGGAAGAGACGGAGGAACGAAGAAAGAAACGAAGAAACGAAGAAAGAAACGGAGAAACGAAGAAATAAACGGAGAAACGAAGAAAGAAACGGAGAAACGAAGAAATAAACGGAGAATCGAAGAAGCAAACGGAGTAACGAAGAAAGAAACGGAGAAACGAAGAAAGAAACGGAGAAACGAAGAAAGAAACGCAGTAACGATGAAAGAAACGAAGAAACGAAGAAAGAAACGGAGAATCGGAGAAATAAATGGAGAAACGAAGGAATAAACCGAGAAACGGAGAAACGGAGAAACGATGAAACGAAGGAAGAAACGGAGCAACGAAGAAAGAAACGTAGAAAGAAACACAGAATCGGAGAGATAAATGGAGACACGAAGAAATAAACCGAGAAACGGAGAAAGAGGAGCGATCAACGAAACGGAGAAACGGACACAGAAACGGAGAAACGAAGAAAGAAACGGAGAAACGAAGAGAGAAGCGGAGAAACGAAGGAAGAAACGGAGAAACGAAGAAAGAAACGAAGAAACGACGAAAGAAACGGAGAATCGGAGAAATAAATGGAGACACGAAGAAATAAACCGAGAAACGGAGAAAGAAACGGAGAAACGATCAACGAAACGGAGAAACGAACAAAGAAACGGAGGAACGACGAAAGAAACGGAGAAACGGAGAAAGAAACGGAGAAGCGAAGAGAGAAGCGGAGAAACGAAGGAAGAAACGGAGTAACGAAGAAAGAAACGAAGAAACGAAGAAAGAAACGGAGAATCGGAGAAATAAATAGTGGAACGAAGAAGTAAACCGAGAAACGGAGAAAGAAACGGAGTAATGACCAATGAAACGCAGCAACGAACAAAGAAACGGAGAAACGAAGAAATAAACGGAGAAACGAAGAAAGATACGGTGAAACGAAGAAATAAACGGAGAATCGAAGAAAGAAACGGAGAAACGAACAAAGAAACGGAGAAACGAAGAAAGAAACGGAGAAACGGAGAAATAAATGGAGAAACGAAGAAATAAACCGAGAAACGAACAAGGAAACGGAGAAACGAAGAAAGAAACGGAGAAACGGTGAAATAAATAGAGAAACGAAGAAATAAATGGAGAAACGAAGAAAGAAACGGAGAATCGGAGAAAGAAACGGAGAAACGAAAAAAGAAATAGAGAAACGAACAAAGAAACGGAGAAACGAAGAAAGAAACGGAGAATCGGAGAAATAAATGGAGAAATGAAGAAATAAACGGAGAAACGAACAAAGAAACGGAGAAACGAACAAAGAAACGGAGAAACGAACAAAGAAACGGAGAAACGAACAAAGAAAGGGAGAAACGAAGAAAGAAACGGAGAAACGAAGAAAGAAACGGAGAAACGGAGAAATAAATGGAGAAACGAAGAAATGTACGGAGAAATGAACAAGGAAACGGAGAAACGAAGAAAGAAACGGAGAAACGAAGAAAGAAACGGAGAAACGAAGAAAGAAACGGAGAAACGAAGAAAGAAACGGAGAAACGGTGAAATAAACGGAGAAACGAAGAAATCAACGGAGAGACGTAGAAAGAAACGGAGAAACGAAGAAAGAAACGGAGAAACGAAGAAAGAAACGCAGTAACGATGAAAGAAACGAAGAAACGAAGAGAGAAACGGAGAAACGGAGAAAGAAACGGAGAAACAAAGAAAGAAACGGAGAAACGAAGAAAGAAACGAAGAAACGAAGAAAGTAACGGAGAATCGTAGAAATAAATGGAGAGACGAAGGAATAAACCGAGAAACGGTGAGAGAAACGGAGAAACGAAGAAAGAAACGGAGAAACGAAGAAGGAAACGGAGAAACGAACAAAGAAAGGGAGAAACGAACAAAGAAACGGAGAAACGAAGAAGGAAAAGAAGGAACGAACAAAGAAACGGAGAAACGAACAAAGAAACGGAGAAACGAACAAAGAAACGGAGAAACGAACAAAGAAACCGAGAAACGGAGAAATAAATAGAGAAACGATGAAATAAACGGAGAAACGAAGAAAGAAACGGAGAAACGAAGAAAGAAACGGAGAAACGAAGAAAGAAACGGAGAAATGAAGAAAGAAACGGAGAAACGAAGAAAGAAACGGAGAAATAAAGAAAGAAACGAAGAAACGAAGAAAGAAACGGAGAAACGAAGAAATAAACGTAGAATCGAAGAAGCAAACGGAGAAACGAAGAAAGAAACGGAGAAACGAAGAAAGAAACGGAGAAACGAAGGAAGAAACGGAGAAACGAAGAAAGAAACGAAGAAACGACGAAAGAAACGAAGAATCGGAGAAATAAATGGAGACACGAAGAAATAAACCGAGAAACGGAGAAAGAAACGGAGAAACGATCAACGAAACGGAGAAACGAACAGAAGAAACGGAGAAACGACGAAAGAAACGGAGAAACGGAGAAAGAAACGGAGAAGCGAAGAGAGAAGCGGAGAAACGAAGGAAGAAACGGAGTAACGAAGAAAGAAACGAAGAAACGAAGACAGAAACGGAGAATCGGAGAAATAAATAGTGGAACGAAGAAGTAAACCGAGAAACGGAGAAAGAAACGGAGAAATGACCAATGAAACGCAGAAACGAACAAAGAAACGGAGAAACGAAGAAATAAACGGAGAAACGAAGAAAGATACGGTGAAACGAAGAAATAAACGGAGAATCGAAGAAAGAAACGGAGAAACGAAAAAAGAAACGGAGAAACGAAGAAAGAAACGGAGAAACGGAGAAATAAATGGAGAAACGAAGAAATAAACCGAGAAACGAACAAGGAAACGGAGAAACGAAGAAAGAAACGGAGAAACGGTGAAATAAATAGAGAAACGAAGAAATAAATGGAGTAACGAAGAAAGAAACGGAGAATCGGAGAAAGAAACGGCGAAACGAAAAAAGAAATAGAGAAACGAACAAAGAAACGGAGAAACGAAGAAAGAAACGGAGAATCGGAGAAATAAATGGAGAAATGAAGAAATAAACGGAGAAACGGACAAAGAAACGGAGAAACGAACAAAGAAACGGAGAAACGAACAAAGAAAGGGAGAAACGAAGAAAGAAACGGAGAAACGAAGAAAGAAACGGAGAAACGGAGAAATAAATGGAGAAACGAAGAAATGTACGGAGATACGAAGAAAGAAATGGAGAAACGAACAAATAAACGGAGAAACGAAGAAAGAAACGGAGAAACGAAGAAAGAAAGGGAGAAACGAAGATAGAAACGGAGAAACGATCAAAGAAACAGAGAAACGAAGAAAGAAACGGAGAACCGAAAAAAGAAACGCAGAAACGAAGAAAGAAACGGAGAAACGAAGTAAGAAACGGAGAAACGAACAAAGAAACGGAGAAACGAAGAAAGAAACGGAGAACCGAAAAAAGAAACATATAAACGAAGAAAGAAACGGAGAAACGAAGAATGAAACGGAGAAACGAAGAAAGAATCGGAGTAACGAAGAAAGAAACAAAGAAAGGAAGAAAGAAACGGGGAAACGAAGAATGAAACGGAGAAACGAAGAAAGAAACGGAGAAACGAAGAAAGAAACGGAGAAACGAAGAAAGTAACGGAGAAACGAAGAAAGAAACGAAGAAAGAAACGGAGAAACGAATAAAGAAACGGAGAAATAATTGGAGAAACGAAGAAATAAACCGAGAAACGGGAAAAGAAACGGAGAAACGAAGAAAGAAACGGAGAAACGAAGAAAGAAACGGAGGAACGAAGAAAGAAACGGAGAAATGAAGAAAGAAACGGAGAATCGAAGAAAGAAACGGAAAAACGGAGAAACGAAGAAATAAACCGAGAAACGGAGAAAGAAACGCAGAAACGTACAAAGAAGCGGAGAAACGAAGAAAGAATCGTAGACACGAACAAAGAAACGGAGAAGCGAACAAAGAAACGGAGAAACGGAGAAGTAAATGGAGAGACGAAGGAATAAACCGAGAAACGGTGAGAGAAACGGAGAAACGAAGAAAGAATCGGAGAAACGAAGAAGGAAACGGAGAAACGAACAAAGAAAGGGAGAAACGAAAAAAGAAACGGAGAAACGAAGAAAGAAAAGAAGGAACGAACAAAGAAACGGAGAAACGAACAAAGAAACGGAGAAACGAACAAAGAAACCGAGAAACGGAGAAATAAATAGAGAAACGAAGAAATAAACGGAGAAACGAAGAAAGAAACGGAGAAACGAAGAAAGAAACGGAGAAACGAAGAAAGAAACGGAGAAATGAAGAAAGAAACGGAGAATCGAAGAAAGAAACGGAGAAACGGAGAAATAAATGGAGAGACGAAGGAATAAACCGAGAAACGGTGAGAGAAACGGAGAAACGAAGAAAGAATCGGAGAAACGAAGAAGGAAACGGAGAAACGAACAAAGAAAGGGAGAAACGAACAAAGAAACGGAGAAACGAAGAAAGAAAAGAAGGAACGAACAAAGAAACGGAGAAACGAACAAAGAAACGGAGAAACGAACAAAGAAACCGAGAAACGGAGAAATAAATAGAGAAACGAAGAAATAAACGGAGAAACGAAGAAAGAAACGGAGAAACGAAGAAAGAAACGGAGAAACGAAGAAAGAAACGGAGAAATGAAGAAAGAAACGGAGAAACGAACAAAGAAACGGAGAAACGAACAAAGAAACGCAGAAACGAAAAAAGAAACGGGGAAATAAATAGAGAAAAGAAGAAATAAATGGAGAAATGAACAAGGAAACGGAGAAACGGAGAAAGAAACGGAGAAACGAAGAAAGAAACGAAGAAAGAAACGAAGAAAGAAACGGAGAAACGGAGAGAGAAACGCAGAAACGAACAAAGAAACGGAGAAACGAACAAAGAAACGGAGAAACGAACAAAGAAAGGGAGAAACGAACAAAGAAACGGAGAAGCGAAGAAAGAAAAGAAGAAACGAACAAAGAAACGGAGAAACGAACAAAGAAACGGAGAAACGAAGAAAGAAACGAAGAAAAGAAGAAAGAAACGGAGAAACGAACAAACAAACGGAGAAACGGAGAAATAAATGAAGAAACCAAGACATATACGGAGAAACGAAGAAAGAAACGGAGAAACGAAGAAAGAAACGTAGAAACGAACAAAGAAACGGAGAAACGAACAAAGAAACGGAGAAACGAACAAAGAAACGGAGAAACGAACAAAGATACGGAGAAATAAATGGAGAAACGAAGAAATAAACGGAGAAACGAAGAAAGAAACGGAGAAACGAAGAAAGAAACGGAGAAACGAAGAAGGAAACGGAGAAACGGAGAAATAAATGGAGAAACGAAGAAATGTACGGAGAAATGAACAAGGAAACGGAGAAACGAAGAAAGAAACGGAGAAACGAAGAAAGAAACGGAGAAACGAAGAAAGAAACGGAGAAACGAAGAGAGAAACGGAGAAACGAAGAAAGAAACGGAGAAACGGTGAAATAAACGGAGAAACGAAGAAATCAACGGAGAGACGTAGAAAGAAACGGAGAAACGAAGAAAGAAACGGAGAAATGAAGAAAGAAACGAAGAAACGAAGAAAGAAACGGAGAAACGAAGAAATAAACGGAGAAACGAAGAAAGAAAGGGAGAAACGAAGAAAGAAACGGAGAAACGAACAAAGAAACAGAGAAACGAAGAAAGAAACGGAGAACCGAAAAAAGAAACATAGAAACGAAGAGAGAAACGGAGAAACGAATTAAGAAACGGAGAAACGAACAAAGAAACGGAGAAACGAAGAAAGAAACGGAGAAACGAAGAAAGAAACGGAGAACCGAAAAAAGAAACATAGAAACGAAGAAAGAAACGGAGAAACGAAGAAAGAAACGGAGAAACGAAGAAAGAAAGGGAGAAACGAACAAAGAAACGGAGAAACGAACAAAGAAACAGAGAAACGAAGAAAGAAACGGAGAACCGAAAAGAGAAACATAGAAACGAAGAGAGAAACGGAGAAACGAAGTAAGAAACGGAGAAACGAACAAAGAAACGGAGAAACGAAGAAAGAAACGGAGAAACGAAGAAAGAAACGGAGAACCGAAAAAAGAAACATAGAAACGAAGAAAGAAACGGAGAAACGAAGAAAGAAACGGAGAAACGAAGAAAGAAGCGGAGAAACGAAGAAAGTAACGGAGAAACGAAGAAAGAAACGCAGTAACGATGAAAGAAACGAAGAAACGACTAGAGAAACGGAGAATCGGAGAAATAAATGGAGAAACGAAGGAATAAACCGAGAAACGGAGAAACAGGGATACGATGAAACGAAGGAAGAATCGGAGAAACGAAGAAAGAAACGGAGAAATGCAGAAAGAAACGGAGAAATGAAGAAAGAAACGAAGAAACGAAGAAGGAAACGGAGAAACGAAGAAAGAAACGGAGAAACGAAGAAATAAACGGAGAAACGAAGAAAGAAACGGAGATACGAAGAAAGAAATGGAGAAACGAACAAAGAAACGGAGAAACGAAGAAAGAAACGGAGAAACGAAGAAAGAAACGGAGAAACGAAGAAAGAAACGGAGAAACGAAGAAAGAACCGGAGAAACGAACAAAGAAACGGAGAAACGAACAAAGAAACGGAGAAACGAAGAAAGAAACGGAGAAACGAAGAAGGAAACGGAGAAACGGAGAAATAAATGGAGAAACGAAGAAATGTACGGAGAAATGAACAAGGAAACGGAGAAACGAAGAAAGAAACGGAGAAACGAAGAAAGAAACGGAGAAACGAAGAAAGAAACGGAGAAACGAAGAGAGAAACGGAGAAACGAAGAAAGAAACGGAGAAACGGTGAAATAAACGGAGAAACCAAGAAATCAACGGAGAGACGTAGAAAGAAACGGAGAAACGAAGAAAGAAACGGAGAAATGAAGAAAGAAACGAAGAAACGAAGAAAGAAACGGAGAAACGAAGAAATAAACGGAGAAACGAAGAAAGAAAGGGAGAAACGAAGAAAGAAACGGAGAAACGAACAAAGAAACAGAGAAACGAAGAAAGAAACGGAGAACCGAAAAAAGAAACATAGAAACGAAGAGAGAAACGGAGAAACGAATTAAGAAACGGAGAAACGAACAAAGAAACGGAGAAACGAACAAAGAAACGGAGAAACGAAGAAAGAAACGGAGAACCGAAAAAAGAAACATAGAAACGAAGAAAGAAACGGAGAAACGAAGAAAGAAACGGAGAAACGAAGAAAGAAAGGGAGAAACGAACAAAGAAACGGAGAAACGAACAAAGAAACAGAGAAACGAAGAAAGAAACGGAGAACCGAAAAAAGAAACATAGAAACGAAGAGAGAAACGGAGAAACGAAGTAAGAAACGGAGAAACGAACAAAGAAACGGAGAAACGAAGAAAGAAACGGAGAAATGAAGAAAGAAACGGAGAACCGAAAAAAGAAACATAGAAACGAAGAAAGAAACGGAGAAACGAAGAAAGAAACGGAGAAACGAAGAAAGAAACGGAGAAACGAAGAAAGAAACGGAGAAACGAAGAAAGAAACGGAGAAACGAAGAAAGAACCGGAGAAACGAACAAAGAAACGGAGAAACGAACAAAGAAACGGAGAAACGAAGAAAGAAACGGAGAAACGAAGGAAGAAACGGAGAAACGGAGAAATAAATGGAGAAACGAAGAAATTAACCGAGAAACGGAGAAAGAAACGGAGAAACGAACAAAGAAACGGAGAAACGAAGAAAGAAACGGAGAAACGAAGAAAGAAACGGAGAAACGGAGAAATAAATGGATAAACGAAGAAATAAACGGAGAAACGAAGAAAGAAACGGAGAAACGAAGAAAGAAACGGGGAAACGGAGAAAGAAACGGAGAAACGGAGAAAGAAATGGAGAAACAAGGAAATAAACGGAGAAACGAAGAAAGAAACGGAGAAACGAACAAAGAAACAGAGAAACGAAGAAAGAAACGGAGAACCGCAAAAAGAAACATAGAAACGAAGAAAGAAACGGAGAAACGAAGTAAGAAACGGAGAAACGAACAATGAAACGGAGAAACGAAGAAAGAAACGGAGAAACGAAGAAAGAAACGGAGAACCGAAAAAAGAAACATATAAACGAAGAAAGAAACGGAGAAACGAAGAATGAAACGGAGAAACGAAGAAAGAATCGGAGTAACGAAGAAAGAAACAAAGAAAGGAAGAAAGAAACGGGGAAACGAAGAATGAAACGGAGAAACGAAGAAAGAAACGGAGAAACGAAGAAAGAAACGGAGAAATGAAGAAAGAAATGGAGAAACGAAGAAAGAAACGGAGAAACGAAGAAAGAAACGGAGAAATAATTGGAGAAACGAAGAAATAAACGGAGAAACGGGAAAAGAAACGGAGAAACGAACAAAGAAACGGAGAAACGAAGAAAGAAACGGAGAAACGGAGAAATAAATGGAGAAACGAAGAAATAAACGGAGAAACGAAGAAAGAAACGGAGAAACGAAGAAAGAAACGGAGAAACGAAAAAAGAAAGGGAGAAACGAAGAAAGAAACGGAGAAACGAAGAAAGAAACAGAGAAACGAAGAAAGAAACGGAGAACCGAAGAAAGAAACGCAGAAACGAAAAAAGAAACGGAGAAACGAAGTAAGAAACGG
Organism: Ptiloglossa arizonensis; assembly: GCF_051014685.1. Lineage (NCBI taxonomy): Eukaryota > Metazoa > Arthropoda > Insecta > Hymenoptera > Colletidae > Ptiloglossa > Ptiloglossa arizonensis. The sequence goes on from NW_027479316.1 coordinate 19,308, forward strand.
AGAAACGAACAAAGAAACGGAGAAACGAACAAAGAAACGGAGAAACGAAAAAAGAAACGGGGAAATAAATGGAGAAAAGAAGAAATAAATGGAGAAATGAACAAGGAAACGGAGAAACGGAGAAAGAAACGGAGAAACGAAGAAAGAAACGAGGGAACGAAGAAAGAAACGGAGAAATGAAGAAAGAAACGGAGAAACGAAGAAAGAAACGGAGAAACGAAGTAAGAAACGGAGAAATAATTGGAGAAACGAAGAAATAAACCGAGAAACGGGAAAAGAAACGGAGAAACGAACAAAGAAACGGAGAAACGAAGAAAGAAACGGAGAAACGAAGAAAGAAACGAAGAAACGAAGAAATAAACGGAGACACGAAGAAACAAACGGAGAAACGAAGAAAGAAACGGAGAAACGAAGAAAGAAACGAAGAAACGAAGAAAGAAACGGAGAAACGAACAAAGAAAAGGAGAAACGAAGAAAGAAACGGAGAAATAATTGGAGAAACGAAGAAATAAACCGAGAAACAGGAAAAGAAACGGAGAAACGAAGAAAGAAACGGAGAAACGAAGAAAGAAACGGAGATACGGAGAAATAAATGGAGAAACGAAGAAATAAACGGAGAAAAGAAGAAAGAAACGGAGAAACGAAGAAAGAAACGGAGAAACGAAGAAATAAACGGAGAAATGAAGAAAGAAACGAAGAAACGATGAAAGAAACGGAAAAACAAAGAAAGAAACGGAGAAGCGAAGAAAGAAACGGAGAAACGAAGAAAGAAGCAGAGAAACGAAGAAAGAAACGGAGGAACGGAGAAATAAATGGAGAAACGAAGAAAGAAACGGAGAAACGAACAAAGAAAAGGAGAAACGAAGAAAGAAACGGAGAAATAATTGGAGAAACGAAGAAATAAACCGAGAAACGGGAAAAGAAACGGAGAAACGAAGAAAGAAACGGAGAAACGAAGAAAGAAACGGAGATACGGAGAAATAAATGGAGAAACGAAGAAATAAACGGAGAAAAGAAGAAAGAAACGGAGAAACGAAGAAAGAAACGGAGAAACGAAGAAATAAACGGAGAAATGAAGAAAGAAACGAAGAAACGAAGAAAGAAACGGAGAAACAAAGAACGAAACGGAGAAGCGAACAAAGAAACGGAGAAATGAAGAAAGAAATGGAGAAACGAAGAAAGAAACGGAGAAACGAAGAAAGAAACGGAGAAATAATTGGAGAAGCGAAGAAATAAACGGAGAAACGGGAAAAGAAACGGAGAAACGAACAAAGAAACGGAGAAACGAAGAAAGAAACGGAGAAACGGAGAAATAAATGGAGAAACGAAGAAATAAACGGAGAAACGAAGAAAGAAACGGAGAAACGAAGAAAGAAACGGAGAAACGAAAAAAGAAAGGGAGAAACGAAGAAAGAAACGGAGAAACGAAGGAAGAAACGCAGAAACGAAGAAAGAATCGGAGTAACGAAGAAAGAAACAAAGAAAGGAAGAAAGAAACGGGGAAACGAAGAATGAAACGGAGAAACGAAGAAAGAAACGGAGAAACGAAAAAAGAAAGGGAGAAACGAAGAAAGAAACGGAGAAACGAAGGAAGAAACGCAGAAACGAAGAAAGAATCGGAGTAACGAAGAAAGAAACAAAGAAAGGAAGAAAGAAACGGGGAAACGAAGAATGAAACGGAGAAACGAAGAAAGAAACGGAGAAACGAAGAAAGAAACGGAGAAATGAAGAAAGAAATGGAGAAACGAAGAAAGAAACGGAGAAACGAAGAAAGAAACGGAGAAATAATTGGAGAAACGAAGAAATAAACGGAGAAACGGGAAAAGAAACGGAGAAACGAACAAAGAAACGGAGAAACGAAGAAAGAAACGGAGAAACGGAGAAATAAATGGAGAAACGAAGAAATAAACGGAGAAACGAAGAAAGAAACGGAGAAACGAAGAAAGAAGCGGAGAAACGAAAAAAGAAAGGGAGAAACGAAGAAAGAAACGGAGAAACGAAGAAAGAAACAGAGAAACGAAGAAAGAAACGGAGAAACGAAGAAATAAACGGAGAAACGGGAAAAGAAACGGAGAAACGAACAAAGAAACGGAGAAACGAAGAAAGAAACGGAGATACGGAGAAATAAATGGAGAAACGAAGAAATAAACGGAGAAAAGAAGAAAGAAACGGAGAAACGAAGAAAGAAACGGAGAAACGAAGAAACAAACGGAGAAACGAAGAAAGAAACGGAGAAACGAAGAAAGAAACGAAGAAACGAAGAAAGAAACGGAGAAACGAACAAAGAAAAGGAGAAACGAAGAAAGAAACGGAGAAATAATTGGAGAAACGAAGAAATAAACCGAGAAACGGGAAAAGAAACGGAGAAACGAAGAAAGAAACGGAGAAACGAAGAAAGAAACGGAGATACGGAGAAATAAATGGAGAAACGAAGAAATAAACGGAGAAAAGAAGAAAGAAACGGAGAAACGAAGAAAGAAACGGAGAAACGAAGAAATAAACGGAGAAATGAAGAAAGAAACGAAGAAACGAAGAAAGAAACGGAGAAACAAAGAACGAAACGGAGAAGCGAACAAAGAAACGGAGGAACGAAGAAAGAAACGGAGAAACGAGGAATGAAACGGAGAAACGAAGAAAGAAACGGATAAATAAATGGAGAAACGAAGATATAAACGGAGAAACGAAGAAAGAAACGGAGAAACGAAGAAAGAAACGGCGAAACGAAGAAATAAACGGAGAAATGAAGAAAGAAACGGAGAAACAAAGAAAGAACCGGAGAAACGAAGAAAGAAGCGGAGAAACGAACAAAGAAACGGAGAAACGAACAAAGAAACGGAGAAACAAACAAAGAAACGGAGAAACGGAGAAGTAAATGAAGAAACGAAGGCATATAAGGAGAAACGAAGAAAGAAACGGAGAAACGAAGAAAGAAAGGGAGAAACGAACAAAGAATCGGAGAAACGGACAAAGAAACGGAGAAACGAACAAAGAAACGGAGGAATAAATGGAGAAACGAAGAAATAAACGGAGAAACGAAGACAGAACGGAGAAACGAAGAAAGAAACGGAGAAACGAAGAAAGAAACGGAGAAACGAAGAAGGAAACGGAGAAACGGAGAAATAAATGGAGAAACGAAGAAATAAACGGAGAAACGAAGAATGAAACGGAGAAACGAAGAAAGAAACGGAGAAACGGACAAAGAAACGGAGAAACGGAAAAATAAATGGAGAAACGAAGAAATAAACCGAGAAACGGAGAAAGAAACGAAGAAACGAAGAAAGAAACGGAGTAATAAATGGAGAAACGAAGTATCAAACCGAGAAACGGAAAAAGAATAGGAGAAACGAACAAAGAAACAGAGAAACGAAAAAAGAAACGGAGAAACGAACAAAGGAACGGAGAAACGAACAAAGAAACGGAGAAACGAAGATAGAAACGGAGAAACGGAGAAATAAATGGCGAAACGAAGAAATACACGGAGAAACGAAGAAAGAAACGGAGAAACGAACAAAGAAACGGAGAAACGAAGAAAGAAACGGAGAAACGAAGAAAGAAACGCAGAAACGAAGAAAGAAGCGGAGAAGCGAAGAAAGAAACGAAGAAAGAAACGGAGAAACGAAGAAAGAAACGGAGTAACGAAGAAAGAAACGAAGAAACGAAGAAAGAAACGGAGAAATAAATGGAGAAACGAAGAAATAAACCGAGAAACGGAAAAAGAAACGGAGAACCGAACAAAGAAACGGAGAAACGAAGAAAGAACCGGAGAAACGATCAAACAAACGGAGAAGCGTACAAAGAAACGGAGAAACGGAGAAATACATGGAGAAACGAAGAAATAAACGGAGAAACGAAGAAAGAAACGGTGAAACGAAGAAAGAAACGGAGAAACGAAGAAAGAAACGGCGAAACGAAGAACGAAACGGAGAAACGAACAAAGAAACGGAGAAACGAAGAAAGAAACGGAGAAACGAACAAAGAAACGGAGAAACGAAGAAAGAAACGGAGAAACGAAGTAAGAAACGGAGAAACGAAGAAAGAAACGCAGAAACGAAGAAACGATAAAAGAAACGTAGAAACGTAGAAAGAAACGGAGAAACGAAGAAACGATAGAAGAAACGGAGAAACGAAGAAGGAAACGGAGAAACGAAGAAAGAAACGGAGAAACGAAGAAAGAAACGGAGAAACGAACAAAGGAACGGAGAAACGAACAAAGAAACGGAGAAACGAAGATAGAAACGGAGAAACGGAGAAATAAATGGCGAAACGAAGAAATAAACAGAGAAACGAAGAAAGAAACGGAGAAACGAACAAAGAAACGGAGAAACGAAGAAAGAAACGGAGAAACGAAGAAAGAAACGCAGAAACGAAGAAAGAAGCGGAGAAGCGAAGAAAGAAACGAAGAAAGAAACGGAGAAACGAAGAAAGAAACGGAGTAACGAAGAAAGAAACCAAGAAACGAAGAAAGAAACGGAGAAATAAATGGAGAAACGAAGAAATAAACCGAGAAACGGAAAAAGAAACGGAGAACCGAACAAAGAAACGGAGAAACGAAGAAAGAACCGGAGAAACGAACAAACAAACGGAGAAGTGTACAAAGAAACGGAGAAACGAAGAAAGAAACGGAGAAACGGAGAAATACATGGAGAAACGAAGAAATAAACGGAGAAACGAAGAAAGAAACGGTGAAACGAAGAAAGAAACGGAGAAACGAAGAAAGAAACGGCGAAACGAAGAACGAAACGGAGAAACGAAGAAAGAAACGGAGAAACGAAGAAAGAAACGGAGAAACGAACAAAGAAACGCAGAAACGAAGAAAGAAACGGAGAAACGAAGAAAGAAACGGAGAAACGAAAAAGAAACGGAGAAACAAACAAAGAAACGGAGAAACGAAGAAAGAAACGGAGATATAAATAGAGGAACGAAGAAATAAACGGAGAAACGAACAAGGAAACGGAGAAACGAACAAACAAACGGAGAAACGAAGAAAGAAACGGAGAAACGGGGAAAGAAACGGAGAAACGGAGAAATAAATGGAGAAACGAAGACAGAAACGGAGAGACGAAGAAAGAAACGGAGAAACGAAGAAAGAAACGGAGAAACGAAGAAATAAATGGAGAAACGAAGATATAAACGGAGAGACGAAGAATGAAACGGAGAAACGAAGAAAGAAACGGAGAAACGGAGAAAGAAACGGAGAAACGAAGAAAGAAACGGAGAAACGAAGAATGAAACGGAGAAACGAAGAAAGAAACGGAGAAATAAATGGAGAAACGAAGATATAAACGGAGAAACGAAGAAAGAAACGGAGAAACGAAGAAACGATAAAAGAAACGGAGAAACGAAGAAAGAAACGGAGAAACGAAGAAACGATAAAAGAAACGGAGAAACGAAGAAAGAAACGGAGAAACGAAGAAACGATAGAAGAAACGGAGAAACGAAGAAGGAAACGGAGAAACGAAGAAAGAAACGGAGAAACGAAGAAAGAAACGGAGAAACGAAGAAAGAATCTGAGAAACGAAGAAATAAATGGAGAAACGAAGAAAGAAACGGAGAAACGAAGAAAGAAACGCAGAAACGAAGAAAGAAGCGGAGAAGCGAAGAAAGAAACGAAGAAAGAAACGGAGAAACGAAGAAAGAAACGGAGTAACGAAGAAAGAAACGAAGAAACGAAGAAAGAAACGGAGAAATAAATGGAGAAACGAAGAAAGAAACGGAGAAACGAAGAAAGAAACGGCGAAACGAAGAACGAAACGGAGAAACGAACAAAGAAACGGAGAAACGAAGAAAGAAACGGAGAAACGAACAAAGAAACGCAGAAACGAATAAAGAAACGGAGAAACGACGAAAGGAACGGAGAAAAAATTGGAGAAGCGAAGGAATAAACGGAGAAACGAACAAGGAAACGGAGAAACGAAGAAGGAAACGGAGAAACGAAGAAAGAAACGGAGAAACGAAGAAAGAAACTGAGAAACGAAGAAAGAAACGGGGAAACGAACAAAGAAACGGAGAAACGAACATAGAAACGGAGAAACGAAGACAGAAACGGAGAAACGGAGAAATAAATGGAGAAACGAAGAAATAAATGGAGAAACGAAGAAAGAAACGGAGAAACGAGGAAGGAAACGGAGAGACGAAGAAAGAAACGGAGAAACGAAGAAAGAAACGGAGAAACGAAGAAAGAAACGGAGATACGAAGAAAGAAACGGAGAAATAAATGGAGAAACGAAGAAATAAAGGGAGAAACGAACAAGGAAACGGAGAAACGAAGAAAGAAACGGAGAAACGAACAAAGAAACGGAGAAACGAAGAAAGAAACGGTGAAACGAAGAAAGAAACGGAGAAACGAAGAAAGAAACGGCGAAACGAAGAAATACACAGAGAAACGAGGAAAGAAACGGAGAAACGAACAAAGAAACGGAGAAACGAAGAAAGAAACGGAGTAACGAAGAAAGAAACGGAGAAACGAAAAAGAAACGGAGAAACAAACAAAGAAACGGAGAAACGAAGAAAGAACCGGAGAAACGAACAAACAAACGGAGAAGCGTACAAAGAAACGGAGAAACGAAGAAAGAAACGGAGAAACGGAGAAATACATGGAGAAACGAAGAAATAAACGGAGAAACGAAGAAAGAAACGGTGAAACAAAGAAAGAAACGGAGAAACGAAGAAAGAAACGGCGAAACGAAGAACGAAACGGAGAAACGAACAAAGAAACGGAGAAACGAAGAAAGAAACGGAGAAACGAACAAAGAAACGCAGAAACGAAGAAAGAAACGGAGAAACGAAGAAAGAAACGGAGAAACGAAAAAGAAACGGAGAAACAAACAAAGAAACGGAGAAACGAAGAAAGAAACGGAGATATAAATAGAGAAACGAAGAAATAAACCGAGAAACGGAAAAAGAAACGGAGAACCGAACGAAGAAGTGGAGAAACGAAGAAAGAACCGGAGAAACGAACAAACAAACGGAGAAGCGTACAAAGAAACGGAGAAACGAAGAAAGAAACGGAGAAACGGAGAAATACATGGAGAAACGAAGAAATAAACGGAGAAACGAAGAAAGAAACGGTGAAACGAAGAAAGAAACGGAGAAACGAAGAAAGAAACGGCGAAACGAAGAACGAAACCGAGAAACGAAGGAATAAACGGAGAAACGAACAAGGAAACGGAGAAACGAAGAAGGAAACGGAGAAACGAAGAAAGAAACGGAGAAACGAAGAAAGAAACTGAGAAACGAAGAAAGAATCGGGGAAACGAACAAAGAAACGGAGAAACGAAGAACGAAACGGAGAAACGAACAAAGAAACGGAGAAACGAAGGAAGAAACGGAGAAACGAACAAAGAAACGCAGAAACGAAGAAAGAAACGGAGAAACGAAGAAAGAAACGGAGAAACGAAAAAGAAACGGAGAAACAAACAAAGAAACGGAGAAACGAAGAAAGAAACGGAGATATAAATAGAGAAACGAAGAAATAAACGGAGAAACGAACAAGGAAACGGAGAAACGAACAAAGAAACGGAGAAACGAAGAAAGAAACGGAGAAACGGGGAAAGAAACGGAGAAACGGAGAAATAAATGGAGAAACGAAGACAGAAACGGAGAGACGAAGAAAGAAACGGAGAAACGAAGAAAGAAACGGAGAAACGAAGAAATAAATGGAGAAACGAAGATATAAACGGAGAGACGAAGAAAGAAACAGAGAAACGAAGAAAGAAACGGAGAAACGAAGAAAGAAACGGAGAAACGAAGAAAGAAACGGAGAAACGAAGAATGAAATGGAGAAACGAAGAAAGAAACGGAGAAATAAATGGAGAAACGAAGATATAAACGGAGAAACGAAGAAAGAAACGGAGAAACGAAGAAACGATAAAAGAAACGGAGAAACGAAGAAACGATAGAAGAAACGGAGAAACGAAGAAGGAAACGGAGAAACGAAGAAACAAACGGAGAAACGAAGAAAGAAACGGATAAACGAAGAAAGAAACGGAGAAACGAAGAAAGAAACGGAGAAACGAAGAAAGAAACGGAGAAACGAAGAAAGAAACGGAGAAACGAAGAAAGAATCTGAGAAACGAAGAAATAAATGGAGAAACGAAGAAAGAAACGGAGAAACGAAGAAAGAAACGCAGAAACGAAGAAAGAAGCGGAGAAGCGAAGAAAGAAACGAAGAAAGAAACGGAGAAACGAAGAAAGAAACGGAGTAACGAAGAAAGAAACGAAGAAACGAAGAAAGAAACGGAGAAATAAATGGAGAAACGAAGAAATAAACCGAGAAACGGAAAAAGAAACGGAGAACCGAACAAAGAAATGGAGAAACGAAGAAAGAACCGGAGAAACGAACAAACAAACGGAGAAGCGTACAAAGAAACGGAGAAACGAAGAAAGAAACGGAGAAACGGAGAAATACTTGGAGAAACGAAGAAATAAACGGAGAAACGAAGAAAGAAACGGTGAAACGAAGAAAGAAACGGAGAAACGAAGAAAGAAACGGCGAAACGAAGAACGAAACGGAGAAACGAACAAAGAAACGGAGAAACGAAGAAAGAAACGGAGAAACGAACAAAGAAACGCAGAAACGAATAAAGAAACGGAGAAACGACGAAAGGAACGGAGAAAAAATTGGAGAAGCGAAGGAATAAACGGAGAAACGAACAAGGAAACGGAGAAACGAAGAAGGAAACGGAGAAACGAAGAAAGAAACGGAGAAACGAAGATAGAAACTGAGAAACGAAGAAAGAAACGGGGAAACGAACAAAGAAACGGAGAAACGAACATAGAAACGGAGAAACGAAGACAGAAACGGAGAAACGGAGAAATAAATGGAGAAACGAAGAAATAAATGGAGAAACGAAGAAAGAAACGGAGAAACGAGGAAGGAAACGGAGAGACGAAGAAAGAAACGGAGAAACGAAGAAAGAAACGGAGAAACGAAGAAAGAAACGGAGATACGAAGAAAGAAACGGAGAAATAAATGGAGAAACGAAGATATAAACGGAGAGACGAAGAAAGAAACGGAGAAACGAAGAAAGAAACGGAGAAACGAAGAAAGAAACGGAGAAACGAAGAAAGAAACGGAGAAACGAAGAATGAAACGGAGAAACGAAGAAAGAAACGGAGAAATAAATGGAGAAACGAAGATATAAACGGAGAAACGAAGAAGGAAACGGAGAAACGAAGAAACGATAAAAGAAACGGAGAAACGAAGAAAGAAACGGAGAAACGAAGAAACGATAAAAGAAACGGAGAAACGAAGAAAGAAACGGATAAACGAAGAAAGAAACGGAGAAACAAAGAAAGAAACGGAGAAACGAAGAAAGAAACGGAGAAACGAAGAAAGAAACGGAGAAACGAAGAAAGAAACTGAGAAACGAAGAAAGAAACGGAGAATCGGAGAAATAAATGGAGAAACGAAGAAATAGACCGAGAAACGGAGAAAGAAACGGAGAAACGATCAAAGAAACGGAGAAACGAACAAACAAACGGAGAAGCGTACAAAGAAACGGAGAAACGAAGAAAGAAACGGAGAAACGGAGAAATACATGGAGAAACGAAGAAATAAACGGAGAAACGAAGAAAGAAACGGTGAAACAAAGAAAGAAACGGAGAAACGAAGAAAGAACCGGAGAAACGAACAAACAAACGGAGAAGCGTACAAAGAAACGGAGAAACGAAGAAAGAAACGGAGAAACGGAGAAATACATGGAGAAACGAAGAAATAAACGGAGAAACGAAGAAAGAAACGGTGAAACGAAGAAAGAAACGGAGAAACGAAGAAAGAAACGGCGAAACGAAGAACGAAACCGAGAAACGAAGGAATAAACGGAGAAACGAACAAGGAAACGGAGAAACGAAGAAGGAAACGGAGAAACGAAGAAAGAAACGGAGAAACGAAGAAAGAAACTGAGAAACGAAGAAAGAAACGGGGAAACGAACAAAGAAACGGAGAAACGAAGAACGAAACGGAGAAACGAACAAAGAAACGGAGAAACGAAGAAAGAAACGGAGAAACGAACAAAGAAACGCAGAAACGAAGAAAGAAACGGAGAATCGAAGAAAGAAACGGAGAAACGAAAAAGAAACGGAGAAACAAACAAAGAAACGGAGAAACGAAGAAAGAAACGGAGATATAAATAGAGAAACGAAGAAATAAACGGAGAAACGAACAAGGAAACGGAGAAACGAACAAAGAAACGGAGAAACGAAGAAAGAAACGGAGAAACGGGGAAAGAAACGGAGAAACGGAGAAATAAATGGAGAAACGAAGACAGAAACGGAGAGACGAAGAAAGAAACGGAGAAACGAAGAAAGAAACGGAGAAACGAAGAAATAAATGGAGAAACGAAGATATAAACGGAGAGACGAAGAAAGAAACAGAGAAACGAAGAAAGAAACGGAGAAACGAAGAAAGAAACGGAGAAACGAAGAAAGAAACGGAGAAACGAAGAATGAAATGGAGAAACGAAGAAAGAAACGGAGAAATAAATGGAGAAACGAAGATATAAACGGAGAAACGAAGAAAGAAACGGAGAAACGAAGAAACGATAAAAGAAACGGAGAAACGAAGAAACGATAGAAGAAACGGAGAAACGAAGAAGGAAACGGAGAAACGAAGAAAGAAACGGAGAAACGAAGAAAGAAACGGATAAACGAAGAAAGAAACGGAGAAACGAAGAAAGAAACGGAGAAACGAAGAAAGAAACGGAGAAACGAAGAAAGAAACGGAGAAACGAAGAAAGAATCTGAGAAACGAAGAAATAAATGGAGAAACGAAGAAAGAAACGGAGAAACGAAGAAAGAAACGCAGAAACGAAGAAAGAAGCGGAGAAGCGAAGAAAGAAACGAAGAAAGAAACGGAGAAACGAAGAAAGAAACGGAGTAACGAAGAAAGAAACGAAGAAACGAAGAAAGAAACGGAGAAATAAATGGAGAAACGAAGAAATAAACCGAGAAACGGAAAAAGAAACGGAGAACCGAACAAAGAAATGGAGAAACGAAGAAAGAACCGGAGAAACGAACAAACAAACGGAGAAGCGTTCAAAGAAACGGAGAAACGAAGAAAGAAACGGAGAAACGGAGAAATACATGGAGAAACGAAGAAATAAACGGAGAAACGAAGAAAGAAACGGTGAAACGAAGAAAGAAACGGAGAAACGAAGAAAGAAACGGCGAAACGAAGAACGAAACGGAGAAACGAACAAAGAAACGGAGAAACGAAGAAAGAAACGGAGAAACGAACAAAGAAACGCAGAAACGAATAAAGAAACGGAGAAACGACGAAAGGAACGGAGAAAAAATTGGAGAAGCGAAGGAATAAACGGAGAAACGAACAAGGAAACGGAGAAACGAAGAAGGAAACGGAGAAACGAAGAAAGAAACGGAGAAACGAAGATAGAAACTGAGAAACGAAGAAAGAAACGGGGAAACGAACAAAGAAACGGAGAAACGAACATAGAAACGGAGAAACGAAGACAGAAACGGAGAAACGGAGAAATAAATGGAGAAACGAAGAAATAAATGGAGAAACGAAGAAAGAAACGGAGAAACGAGGAAGGAAACGGAGAGACGAAGAAAGAAACGGAGAAACGAAGAAAGAAACGGAGAAACGAAGAAAGAAACGGAGATACGAAGAAAGAAACGGAGAAATAAATGGAGAAACGAAGATATAAACGGAGAGACGAAGAAAGAAACGGAGAAACGAAGAAAGAAACGGAGAAACGAAGAAAGAAACGGAGAAACGAAGAAAGAAACGGAGAAACGAAGAATGAAACGGAGAAACGAAGAAAGAAACGGAGAAATAAATGGAGAAACGAAGATATAAACGGAGAAACGAAGAAGGAAACGGAGAAACGAAGAAACGATAAAAGAAACGGAGAAACGAAGAAAGAAACGGAGAAACGAAGAAACGATAAAAGAAACGGAGAAACGAAGAAAGAAACGGATAAACGGAGAAAGAAACTGAGAAACGAAGAAAGAAACGGAGAATCGGAGAAATAAATGGTGAAACTAAGAAATAGACCGAGAAACGGAGAAAGAAACGGAGAAACGATCAAAGAAACGGAGAAACGAAGAAAGAAACGGAGAAACGAACAAAGAAACGGAGAAACGAAGAAAGAAACGGAGAAACGAAGAAAGAAACGGAGAAACGAAGAAGGAAACGGAGAAATAAATGGAGAAACGAAGAAATAAATGGAGAAACGAAGATATAAACGGAGAGACGAAGAAAGAAACGGAGAAACGAAGAAAGAAACGGAGAAACGAAGAAAGAAACGGAGAAACGAAGAAAGAAACGGAGAAACGAAGAAAGAAACGGAGAAACGAAGAAAGAAACGGAGAAACGAAGAAAGAAACGGAGAAACGAAGAATGAAACGGAGAAACGAAGAAAGAAACGGAGAAATAAATGGAGAAACGAAGATATAAATGGAGAAACGAAGAAAGAAACGGAGAAACGAAGAAACGATAAAAGAAACGGAGAAACGAAGAAAGAAACGGAGAAACGAAGAAACGATAGAAGAAACGGAGAAACGAAGAAGGAAACGGAGAAACGAAGAAAGAAACGGAGAAACGAAGAAAGAAACGGATAAACGAAGAAAGAAACGGAGAATCAAAGAAAGAAACGGAGAAACGAAGAAAGAAACGGAGAAACGAAGAAAGAAACGGAGAAACGAAGAACGAAACCGAGAAACGTAGAAAGAAACGGAGATACGAACAAAGAAACGGGGAAACGAACAAAGAAACGGAGAAACGAAGAAAGAAACGGAGAAAGAAACGGAGAAACGGAGAAATAAATGGAGAAACGAAGAAATAAACGGAGAAACGAAGAAAGAAACGGAGAATCGAAGAAAGAAACACAGAAACGAAGAAAGAAACGGAGAATCGGAGAAATAAATGGAGAATCGAAGAAATAAGCGGAGAAACGGAGAAATAAATGGAGAAACGAAGAAATAAACGGAGAAACGAAGAAAGAAACGGAAAAACGAAGAAAGAAACGGAGAAACGAAGAAAGAAACGGAGTAACGAAGAAAGAAGCGAAGAAACGAAGAAAGAAACGGAGAAATAAATGGAGAAACGAAGGAAGTAACGGAGAAACAAAGAAAGAAACGGAGAAACGAATAAAGAAACGGAGAAACGACGAAAGGAACGGAGAAAAAATTGGAGAAGCGAAGAAATAAACGGAGAAACGAACAAGGAAACGGAGAAACGAAGAAGGAAACGGAGAAACGAAGAAAGAAACGGAGAAACGAAGAAAGAAACTGAGAAACGAACAAAGAAACGGGGAAACGAACAAAGAAACGGAGAAACGAACATAGAAACGGAGAAATGAAGACAGAAACGGAGAAACGGAGAAATAAATGGAGAAACGAAGAAATAAATGGAGAAACGAAGAAAGAAACGGAGAAACGAGGAAGGAAACGGAGGGACGAAGAAAGAAACGGAGAAACGAAGAAAGAAACGGAGAAACGAAGAAAGAAACGGAGATACGAAGAAAGAAACGGAGAAATAAATGGAGAAACGAAGAAATAAAGGGAGAAACGAACAAGGAAACGGAGAAACGAAGAAAGAAACGGAGAAACGAACAAAGAAACGGAGAAACGAAGAAAGAAACGGAGAAACGAAGAAAGAAACGGAGAAACGAAGAATGAAACGGAGAAACGAAGAAAGAAACGGAGAAATAAATGGAGAAACGAAAATATAAACGGAGAAACGAAGAAAGAAACGGAGAAACGAAGAAACGATAGAAGAAACGGAGAAACGAAGAAGGAAACGGAGAAACGAAGAAAGAAACGGAGAATCGAAGAAAGAAACGGATAAACGAAGAAAGAAACGGAGAAACGAAGAAAGAAAGGGAGAAACGAAGAAAGAAACGGAGAAACGAAGAAAGAAACGGAGAAACGAAGAAAGAAACTGAGAAACGAAGAAAGAAACGGAGAAACGAAGAAAGAAACGGAGAATCGGAGAAATAAATGGAGAAACGAAGAAATAAACGGAGAAACGGAGAAATAAATCGAGAAACGAAGAAATAAACGGAGAAACGGAGAAATAAATGGAGAAACGAAGAAATAAACGGAGAAACAAACAAAGAAACGAAGAAACGGAGAAACGAAGAAAGAAACGGAGAAACGAAGAAACAAACGGAGAAACGAAGAAAGAAACGGAGAAACGGAGAAAGAAATGGAGAAACGAAGAAATAAACAGAGAAACGAACAAAGAAACGGTGAAACGAACAAAGAAACGAGAAACGAGAAAATAAACGGAGAAACGAACAAAGAAACGTTTCTCCGTTTCTCCGTTTCTCGGTTTCTCCGTTTCTCCATTCCTCGGTTTCTCCGTTTCTCCGTTTCTCGGTTTCCCCGTTTCTCCGTTTCCCGGATTCTCCGTTTCTCGGATTCTCCGTTTCTCGGATTCTCCGTTTCTCGGTTTCTCGGATTCTCCGTTTCTCGGTTTCTCCGTTTCTCCGTTTCTCGGTTTCTCCGATTCTCGGTTTCTCCGTTTCTCCGTTTCTTTGTTCGTTTCTCCGTTTCTTTGTTCGTTTCTCCGTTTCTTTGTTCGTTTCTACGTTTCTTCGTTTCTTTGTTCGTTTCTCCGTTTCTTTCTTCATTTCTCCGTTTCTTTCTTCGTTTCTTTCTTCGTTTCTCCGTTTCTTTCTTCGTTTCCCGTCTCTTTTTTCGTTTCTCCGTTTCATTCTTCGTTTCTCAGTTTCTTTCTTTGTTTCTCCGTTTCTTTCTTCGTTTCTCCGTTTATTTCTTCATTTCTCCATTTATTTCTCCGATTCTCCGTTTCTTTCTTCGTTTCTCCGTTTATTTCTTCGTTTCTCCATTTACTTCTCCGTTTCTCCGTTTCTTTCTTCGTTTCTCCGTTTCTTTCTTCGTTTCTCCGTTTCTTTCTCCGTTTCTCGGTTTATTTCTTCGTTTGTTCATTTATATATCCGATTCTCCGTTTCTTTCTTCGTTTCTCCGTTTCTTTCTTCGTTTCTTCGTTTCTTTCATCGTTTCTCCGTTTCTTTCTTCGTTTCTCCGTTTCTTTCTTCGTTTCTCTGTTTCTTTGTTCGTTTCTCCGTTTCTTTCTTCGTTTCTCCGTTTCTTTCTTCGTTTGATCGTTTCTTTGTTCGTTTGTCTGTTTGTTTCTTCGATTCTCCATTTATTTTTCCGTTTCTCCGTTTCTTTGCTCGTTTCTCCGTTTCGTTGTTCGTTTCTCCGCTCCTTTCTTCGTTTCTCCGTTTATTTCTTCGTTTTTCCATTTATTTCTCCGTTTCTACGTTTCTTTCTTCGTTTCTCCGTTTGTTTCATCGTTTCTCCGTTTGTTTCTTCGTTTCTCCATTTATTTCTCCGTTTCTCCGTTTCTTTCTTCGTTTCTCCGTTTCTTTCTTCGTTTCTCCGTTACTTCCTTCGTTTCTTCGTTTCTCCGTTTCTCCGTTTCTCCGTTTCTCCGTTTCGATTAAATGATTAGAATAGTTATAATTTCTATTATAAATCATTTGAGCTATAGTTAAATTATACACTAATACTCTAAATACATATTTAATATACTCTTTAATCTCTTTAGCCTCCAGAAGGATTTTATTTATACTATTTACTGTATATAATAATTTACACAGAATCGGAAATAAATCTAATTATTGATTTATAATAATTATTTTTTATTCAATTATTTTACCAAAAATTTCGATCCTTCATGTATTAATCAAATGGTAAATTGATATATCTCATAGACAATTGTTACTTTGAATGTTTTAAAACTTTAAGGAACATCTCTTTACGTTGAAGTTCGATCAAAATCAATTCCTAGAGGCGAATCAATCATTTTTAATGCATAAATAAGATGCACATTGTTCGATCAATATAGGGAACGTGCGTAAATATTAATAACAATCGCTGAAATGAACAAACATTCACTGAAACCGTTCGCATTCGCAGTCTTCGCAATATCTTGACATTTATTTATCATAATTATTAACAACCGTCGTTGGACCGTAGATTAAACAATTTTTGACAATGTTTCGGTATAAAAAGCCATCAATTTCTCGAAATATTTGGTTAGATCGAACAAATACGATTTATGAAGCCGTGGGATAAAATAAATGAATATTTCTTTACATATCGGAATTATAGTTTGTATGTATGCAAATATATTCTGAACCCGCAATTACAAATCCCTGTAACGTGGTAATTACATGGGTTGCCATCTGTTGGAGAAAGGGTTAAACTACACTTAAGGGGTGAAAACACCTGGCGGAGAAACGCTCAAGTTTGTCGAGGAATTGTTGTAATTTCCACAAATAGATGGCGCGACAAGTACAATTTACCGACATTAGAGATAAGTATTTCCATTTGTATGATATTCCCTACCGTGCGATAAAATAAATAAATACTTTTGTATAAACTTTGTATGTTTCATCTTTCGAATAAATGTAAAATTAAACCTTCCACGGTAAATTTTATTCTTGAATTTATTAATGATTCAAGGACGATTTATTTCAGTATAAAGAGTGCTATAGGTGGGAAATTTGTGTACATAATAATTACTGAGTATAAAATAATTTTTCTTTTATTAGAGGTTAATATATTAAATAAGGAAGAATTGTTAATCTTTATTACTTTAAATATAAAAATTAAAATTAAAGAAATTATTGAATTTAAAATGAAATATGTTAAAAATGTATTTTTGTTAATTATTAATAAAATAGCTATAATAGATGTTTGTATAACAGATGAATATCCTATAATTATTATCATTGATTTTTTTGGTTAAGCAAATGATAGGGGCAATAATTGCATTAATTAGGCAAATAAAATAAATTTCATTATTAAATTTTAATGAGTTCTATAATAATTATAGGGATTAATTTTACTAAATTTATTATAAAGAATAGATTAATTCAATTTAATGAATAAATTAAAGAAATGAATCGAACATTTAAAGAGTACATCCCAAATTTTAAGATAAGTGAAAAAAAAATAATTATTACAAATAAATAATTAGACTTATTTCCGATTCTGTGTAAATTATTATATATAGTAAATAGTATAAATAAAATTCTTCTGGAGGCTAACGAGATTAAAAAATATATTAAATATGTATTTAGAGTATTAGTGTCTGATTTAACTATAGATCAATTGATTTATAATAGAAATTATAAATATTATAATCATTTAATCGAAACGGAGAAAAGGAGAAACGGACAAACGATGGAACGAAGGAAGAAACGGAGAAACGAAGAAAGAAACGGAGAAATGAAGAAAGAAACGAAGAAACGACGAAAGAAACGGAGAAACGAAGAAATAAACCGAGAAACGGAGAAAGAAACGGAGAAACGAACAAAGAAACGGAGAAACGAAGAAAGAAACGGAGAAACGGAGAAACGAACAAAGAAACGGAGAAACGAAGAAAGAAACAGAGAAACGGAGAAATAAATGGAGAAACGAAGATATAAACGGAGAAACGAAGAAAGAAACGGAGAAACGAAGAAAGAAACGGAGAAACGGAGAAATAAATGGAGAAACGAAGAAATAAACCGAGAAACGGAGAAACGAAGAAAGAAACGGAGAAACGAAGAAGGAAACGGAGAAACGAAGAAAGAAACGGAGTAACGAAAAAAAAGAAACGAAGAAAGAAACGGAGAATCGGAGAAATAAATGGAGAAATGAAGAAATAAACCGAGAAACGGAGAAAGAAACGAAGAAACGAAGAAAGAAACGGAGAAATAAATGGAGAAACGAACAAATAAACCGAGAAACGGAGAAAGAAACGGAGAAACGAACATAGAAACGGAGAAACGAAGAAAGAAACGGAGAAACGAACAAAGAAACGGAGAAACGAACAAAGAAACGGAGAAACGAACGAAGAAACGGAGGAATGGAGAAATAAATGGAGAAACGAAGAAATAAACGGAGAAGCGAAGAAATAAACCGAGAAACGGAGAAAGAAACGGAGAAACGAAGAAAGAAACAGAGAAACGAACAAAGAAACGCAGAAACGAAGAATGAAACGGAGAAACGAAGAAATAAACGGACAAATGAAGAAAGAAACGGAGAAACAAAGAAAGAAACGGAGAAACGAAGAAAGAAACGGAGAAACGAAGAAAGAAACGGAGAAACGAAGAATGAAACGGAGAAACGAAGAAAGAAGCGGAGAAACGGAGAAATCAATGGAGAAACGAAGAAATAAACGGAGAAACGAAGAAAGAAACGGAGAAACGAAGAAACAAACGGAGAAACGTAGAAAGAATCGGAGAAATGAAGAAACGATGAAGGAAACGGAGAAACGAAGAAAGAAACGGAGTAACGAAGAAAGAAACGGACAAGCGGAGAAATAAATGGAGAAACGAAGAAATAAACGGAGAAACGAACAAAGAAACGGAGAAACGAAGAAAGAAACGGAGAAACGAAGAAAGAAACGGAGAAACGTAGAAAGAAACGGAGAAATGAAGAAAGAAACGGAGAATCGAATATATAAATGAAGAAACGAAGAAACAAAACCGAGAAACGGAGAAAGAAACGGAGAAACGAAGAAAGAAACGGAGAAACGAAGAAAGAAACGGAGAAACGAAGAAAGAACCGGAGCAACGAATCAAGAAGCGGAGAAACGGAGAAATCAATGGAGAAACGAAGAAATAAACGGAGAAACGAAGAAAGAAACGGAGAAACGAAGCAAGAAACGGAGAAACGAAGAACGAAACGGAGTAACGAAGAAAGAAGCGAAGAAACGAAGAAAGAAACGGAGAAATAAATGGAGAAACAAAGAAATAAACCGAGAAACGGAGAAAGAAACGGAGAAACGAACAGAGAAACGGAGAAACGAAGAAAGAAACGGAGAAACGAAGAAAGAAACGGAGAAACGTAGAAAGAAACGGAGAAATGAAGAAAGAAACAGAGAAACGAAGAAACAAACGGAGAATTGGAGAAATCAATGGAGAAACGAAGAAATAAACCGAGAAACGGAGAAAGAAACGGTGAAGCGAACAAAGAAACGGAGAAACGAAGAAAGAAACGGAGAAACGAACAAAGAAACGGAGAATCGGAGAAATAAATGGAGAAACGAAGAAATAAACGGAGAAACGAAGAAAGAAACGGAGAAACGAAGAAAGAACCGGAGCAACGAATCAAGAAGCGGAGAAACGGAGAAATCAATGGAGAAACGAAGAAATAAACGGAGAAACGAAGAAAGAAACGGAGAAACGAAGCAAGAAACGGAGAAACGAAGAACGAAACGGAGCAACGAAGAAAGAAGCGAAGAAACGAAGAAAGAAACGGAGAAATAAATGGAGAAACAAAGAAATAAACCGAGAAACGGAGAAAGAAACGGAGAAACGAACAGAGAAACGGAGAAACGAACAAAGAAACGGAGAAACGAACAAAGAAACGGAGAAACGAAGAAAGAAACGGAGAAACGAAGAAAGAAACGGAGAAACGAAGAAAGAAACGGAGAAGCGATGAAAGAAACGGAAAAATGAACAAAGAAACGGAGAAACGAAGAAAGAAACGGAGAAACGGAGAAACAAATGGAGAAACGAAGACATAAACGGAGAAACGAACCAGGAAACGGAGAAACGAAGAAAGAAGCGGAGAATCGAAGAAAGAAATGGAGAAACGAAGAAAGAAACGGAGAAGAGAAGAAAGAAACGGAGATACGAACAAAGAAACGTAGAAACGAAGAAAGAAACGGAGAAACGAAGAAAGAAGCGGAGATACGGTGAAAGAAACGGAGTAACGAAGAAAGAAACGGAGAAACGGAGAAATAAATGGAGAAACGAAGAAATAAACGGAGAAACGAAGGAAGAAACGGAGAAACGAAGAAAGAAACGGAGAAACGAAGAAAGAAACGGAGAAACGGAGAAATAAATGGAGAAACGAAGAAAGAAACGGATAAACGAACAAAGAAACGCAGATACGAAGAAAGAAACGGAGAAACGATCAAAGAAACGGAGAAACGAACAAAGAATCGGAGAAACGAAGAAAGAAACGGAGAAACGAAGAAAGAAACGGAGAAACGGGGAAACGAAGAAAGAAACGGAGAAACGGAGAAATAAATCGAGAAACGAAGAAATAAACGGAGAAACGAACAAGGAAACGGAGAGACGAAGAAAGCAATGGAGAAACGATGAAAGAAACGGAGAAACGATGAAAGAAACGGAGAAACCAAGAAAGAAACGGAGATACGAAGAAAGAAACGGAGAAACGAAGAAAGAAAAGGAGAAACGAAGAAATGAATGGAGAAATGAAGAAATAAACGGAGAAGCGAAGAAAGAAACGGAGAAGCAAAGAAAGAAACGGTGAAACGAACAAAGAAACGGAGAAACGAAGAGAGAAACGGAGAAACGAACAAAGAAGCGGAGAAATAAATGGAGAAACGTAGAAATAAACCGAGAAACGGCGAAAGAAACGGAGAAACGAACAAAGAGACGGAGAAACGAACAAAGAAACGGAGAAAGGAACAAAGAGACGGAGAAACGAAAAAAGAAACGGAGAAACGAAGAAAGAAACGGAGAAACGGAGAAAGAAACGGAGAAACGTAGAAAGAAACGGAGAAATGAAGAAAGAAACGGAGAAACGAAGAAAGAAACGGAGAATCGGAGATATAAATGGAGAAACGAAGAAATAAACCGAGAAACGGAGAAAGAAACGGATAAACGAACAAAGAAACGTAGATACGAAGAAAGAAACGGAGAAACGATCAAAGAAACGGAGAAACGAACAAAGAATCGGAGAAACGAAGAAAGAAACGGAGAAACGAAGAAAGAAACGGAGAAACGGAGAAACGAAGAAAGAAACGGAGAAACGGAGAAATAAATGGAGAAACGAAGAAATAAACGGAGAAACGAACAAGGAAACGGAGAGACGAAGAAAGAAACGGAGAAACGAACAAAGAGACGGAGAAACGAAGAAAGAAACGGAGAAACGAAGAAAGAAACGGAGAAACGAAGAATGAAACGGAGAAACGAAGAAAGAAACGGAGAAACGAAGAAAGAAACGGAGAAACGAAGAAAGAAACGGAGAAACGAAGAAAGAAACGGAGAAACGAAGAAAGAAACGGAGAAACGAAGAATGAAACGGAGAAACGAAGAAAGAAACGGAGAAACGAAGAAAGAAACGGAGAAACGAAGAAAGAAACGGAGAAACGTAGAAAGAAACGGAGAAATGGAGAAAGAAACGGAGAAACGCAGAAAGAAACGGAGAATCGGAGAAATAAATGGAGAAGCGAAGAAATAAACCGAGAAACGGAGAAAGAAACGGATAAACGAACAAAGAAACGGAGATACTTAGAAAGAAACGGAGAAACGATCAAAGAAACGGAGAAACGAACAAAGAATCGGAGAAACGAAGAAAGAAACGGAGAAACGCAGAAATAAATGGAGAAACGAAGAAATTAACCGAGAAACGGAGAAAGAAGCGGAGAAACGAACAAAGAAACGGAGAAACGAAGAAAGAAACGGAGAAACGAAGAAAGAAACGGAGAAACGAAGAAAGAACCGGAGAAACGAACAAAGAAACGGAGAAACGAACAAAGAAACGGAGAAACGAAGAAAGAAACGGAGAAACGAAGAAAGAAACGGAGAAACGAAGAATGAAACGGAGAAACGAAGAAAGAAACGGAGAAACGAAGAAAGAAACGGAGAAACGAAGAAAGAAACGGAGAAACGAAGAAAGAAACGGAGAAACGAAGAAAGAAACGGAGAAACGAAGAATGAAACGGAGAAACGAAGAAAGAAACGGAGAAACGAAGAAAGAAACGGAGAAACGAAGAAAGAAACGGAGAAACGTAGAAAGAAACGGAGAAATGGAGAAAGAAACGGAGAAACGCAGAAAGAAACGGAGAATCGGAGAAATAAATGGAGAAGCGAAGAAATAAACCGAGAAACGGAGAAAGAAACGGATAAACGAACAAAGAAACGGAGATACTTAGAAAGAAACGGAGAAACGATCAAAGAAACGGAGAAACGAACAAAGAATCGGAGAAACGAAGAAAGAAACGGAGAAACGCAGAAATAAATGGAGAAACGAAGAAATTAACCGAGAAACGGAGAAAGAAGCGGAGAAACGAACAAAGAAACGGAGAAACGAAGAAAGAAACGGAGAAACGAAGAAAGAAACGGAGAAACGAAGAAAGAACCGGAGAAACGAACAAAGAAACGGAGAAACGAACAAAGAAACGGAGAAACGAAGAAAGAAACGGAGAAACGAAGGAAGAAACGGAGAAACGGGGAAATAAATGGAGAAACGAAGAAATTAACCGCGAACCGGAGAAAGAAACGGAGAAACGAACAAAGAAACGGAGAAACGAAGAAAGAAACGGAGAAACGAAGAAAGAAACGTAGAAACGAAGAAAGAACCGGAGAAACGAACAAAGAAACGGAGAAACGAACAAAGAAACGGAGAAACGAAGAAAGAAACGGAGAAACGATCAAAGAAACGGAGATACTTAGAAAGAAACGGAGAAACGATCAAAGAAACGGAGAAACGAACAAAGAATCGGAGAAACGAAGAAAGAGACGGAGAAACGCAGAAATAAATGGAGAAATGAAGAAATTAACCGAGAAACGGAGAAAGAAGCGGAGAAACGAACAAAGAAACGGAGAAACGAACAAAGAAACGGAGAAACGAAGAAAGAAACGGAGAAACGAAGAAAGAACCGGAGAAACGAACAAAGAAACGGAGAAACGAACAAAGAAACGGAGAAACGAAGAAAGAAACGGAGAAACGAAGGAAGAAACGGAGAAACGGGGAAATAAATGGAGAAACGAAGAAATTAACCGAGAAACGAAGAAATTAACCGAGAAACGGAGAAAGAAACGGAGAAACGAAGAAAGAAACGGAGAAACGAAGAAAGAAACGTAGAAACGAAGAAAGAACCGGAGAAACGAACAAAGAAACGGAGAAACGAACAAAGAAACGGAGAAACGAAGAAAGAAACGGAGAAACGGAGAAATAAATGGAGAAACGAAGAAATAAACGGAGAAACGAAGAAAGAAACGGAGAAACGAAGAAAGAAACGGAGATTCGATGAAAGAAACGGAGTAACGAAGAAAGAAACGGAGAAACGGAGAAAGGAACGGCGAAACGAAGAAAGAAACGGAGAAACGAAGAAAGAAACGGAGATTCTATGAAAGAAACGGAGTAACGAAGAAAGAAACGGAGAAACGGAGAAATAAATGGATAAACGAAGAAATTAACCGAGAAACGGAGAAAGAAACGGAGAAACGAACAAAGAAACGGAGAAACGAAGAAAGAAACGGAGAAACGAAGAAAGAAACGGAGAAACGAAGAAAGAACCGGAGAAACGAAGAAAGAAACGGAGAAACGAACAAAGAAACGAAGAAAGAAACGGAGAAACGAAGAAAGAAACGGAGAAACTGAGAAAACAATGGAGAAACGAAGAAATAAACCGAGAAACGGAGAAAGAAACGGAGAAACGAACAAAGAAACGTAGAAACGAAGAAAGAAACGGAGAAACGGAGAAATAAATGGAGAAACAAAGAAATAAACGGAGAAACGAACAAGGAAACGGAGAAACGAAGAAAGAAACGGAGAAACGGAGAAATAAATGGAGAAACGAAGAAAGAAACGGAGAAACGAAGAAAGAAACGAAGAAAGAAACGGAGAAACGAAGAAAGAAACGGAGAAACGGAGAAAACAATGGAGAAACGAACAAAGAAACGGAGAAACGAAGAAAGAAACGGAGAAACGAAGAAAGAACCGGAGAAACGAAGAAAGAAACGGAGAAACGAACAAAGAAACGGAGACACGAAGAAAGAAACGGAGAAACGCAGATATAAATGGAGAAACGAAGAAATAAACGGAGAAACGAACAAGGAAACGGAGAAACGAAGAAAGAAACGGAGAAACGGAGAAATAAATGGAGAAACGAAGAAATTAACCGAGAAACGGAGAAAGAAACGGAGAAATGAACAAAGAAACGGAGAAACGAAGAAAGAAACGGAGAAACGAAGAAAGAAACGGAGAAACGAAGAAAGAACCGGAGAAACGAACAAAGAAACTGAGAAACGAACAAAGAAACGAAGAAAGAAACGGAGAAACGAAGAAAGAAACGGAGAAACGGAGAAAACAATGGAGAAACGAAGAAATAAGCCGAGAAACGGAGAAAGAAACGGAGAAACGAACAAAGAAACGGAGAAACGAAGAAAGAACCGGAGAAACGGAGAAATAAATGGAGAAACAAAGAAATAAACGGAGAAACGAACAAGGAAACGGAGAAACGAAGAAAGAAACGGAGAAACGGAGAAATAAATGGAGAAACGAAGAAAGAAACGGAGAAACGAAGAAAGAAACGAAGAAAGAAACGGAGAAACGAAGAAAGAAACGGAGAAACGGAGAAACGGAGAAAACAATGGAGAAACGAAGAAATAAACCGAGAAACGGAGAAAGAAACGGAGAAACGAACAAAGAAACGGAGAAACGAACAAAGAAACGGAGAAACGAAGAAAGAAATGGAGAAACGAAGAAAGAACCGGAGAAACGAAGAAAGAAACGGAGAAACGAACAAAGAAACGGAGACACGAAGAAAGAAACGGAGAAACGGAGATATAAATGGAGAAACGAAGAAATAAACGGACAAACGAACAAGGAAACGGAGAAACGAAGAAAGAAACGGAGAAACGGAGAAATAAATGGAGAAGCGAAGAAATAAACCGAGAAACGGAGAAAGAAACGGATAAACGAACAAAGAAACGGAGATACTTAGAAAGAAACGGAGAAACGATCAAAGAAACGGAGAAACGAACAAAGAATCGGAGAAACGAAGAAAGAAACGGAGAAACGCAGAAATAAATGGAGAAACGAAGAAATTAACCGAGAAATGGAGAAAGAAGCGGAGAAACGAACAAAGAAACGGAGAAACGAAGAAAGAAACGGAGAAACGATCAAAGAAACGGAGATACTTAGAAAGAAACGGAGAAACGATCAAAGAAACGGAGAAACGAACAAAGAATCGGAGAAACGAAGAAAGAAACGGAGAAACGCAGAAATAAATGGAGAAACGAAGAAATTAACCGAGAAACGGAGAAAGAAGCGGAGAAACGAACAAAGAAACGGAGAAACGAACAAAGAAACGGAGAAACGAAGAAAGAAACGGAGAAACGAAGAAAGAACCGGAGAAACGAACAAAGAAACGGAGAAACGAACAAAGAAACGGAGAAACGAAGAAAGAAACGGAGAAACGAAGGAAGAAACGGAGAAACGGGGAAATAAATGGAGAAACGAAGAAATTAACCGAGAAACGGAGAAAGAAACGGAGAAACGAAGAAAGAAACGGAGAAACGAAGAAAGAAACGTAGAAACGAAGAAAGAAACGGAGAAACGGAGAAAGGAACGGCGAAACGAAGAAAGAAACGGAGAAACGAAGAAAGAAACGGAGATTCGATGAAAGAAACGGAGAAACGAAGAAAGAACCGGAGAAACGAAGAAAGAAACGGAGAAACGAACAAAGAAACGAAGAAAGAAACGGAGAAACGAAGAAAGAAACGGAGAAACTGAGAAAACAATGGAGAAACGAAGAAATAAACCGAGAAACGGAGAAAGAAACGGAGAAACGAACAAAGAAACGTAGAAACGAAGAAAGAAACGGAGAAACGGGGAAATAAATGGAGAAACAAAGAAATAAACGGAGAAACGAACAAGGAAACGGAGAAACGAAGAAAGAAACGGAGAAACGGAGAAATAAATGGAGAAACGAAGAAAGAAACGGAGAAACGAAGAAAGAAACGAAGAAAGAAACGGAGAAACGAAGAAAGAAACGAAGAAAGAAACGGAGAAACGAAGAAAGAAACGGAGAAACGGAGAAAACAATGGAGAAACGAAGAAATAAACCGAGAAACGGAGAAAGAAACGGAGAAACGAACAAAGAAACGGAGAAACGAACAAAGAAACGGAGAAACGAAGAAAGAAACGGAGAAACGAAGAAAGAACCGGAGAAACGAAGAAAGAAACGGAGAAACGAACAAGGAAACGGAGAAACGAAGAAAGAAACGGAGAAACGGAGAAATAAATGGAGAAACGAAGAAATTAACCGAGAAACGGAGAAAGAAACGGAGAAATGAACAAAGAAACGGAGAAACGAAGAAAGAAACGGAGAAACGAAGAAAGAAACGGAGATACGAAGAAAGAACCGGAGAAACGAACAAAGAAACGGAGAAACGAACAAAGAAACGAAGAAAGAAACGGAGAAACGGAGAAAACAATGGAGAAACGAAGAAATAAGCCGAGAAACGGAGAAACGAACAAAGAAACGGAGAAACGAAGAAAGAAACGGAGAAACGGAGAAATAAATGGAGAAACAAAGAAACAAACGGAGAAACGAACAAGGAAACGGAGAAACGAAGAAAGAAACGGAGAAACGGAGAAATAAATGGAGAAACGAAGAAAGAAACGGAGAAACGAAGAAAGAAACGAAGAAAGAAACGGAGAAACGAAGAAAGAAACGGAGAAACGGAGAAAACAATGGAGAAACGAAGAAATAAACCGAGAAACGGAGAAAGAAACGGAGAAACGAACAAAGAAACGGAGAAACGAAGAAAGAAATGGAGAAACGAAGAAAGAACCGGAGAAACGAAGAAAGAAACGGAGAAACGAACAAAGAAACGGAGACACGAAGAAAGAAACGGAGAAACGGAGATATAAATGGAGAAACGAAGAAATAAACGGAGAAACGAACAAGGATACGGAGAAACGAAGAAAGAAACGGAGAAACGGAGAAATAAATGGAGAAGCGAAGAAATAAACCGAGAAACGGAGAAAGAAACGGATAAACGAACAAAGAAACGGAGATGCTTAGAAAGAAACGGAGAAACGATCAAAGAAACGGAGAAACGAACAAAGAATCGGAGAAACGAAGAAAGAAACGGAGAAACGCAGAAATAAATGGAGAAACGAAGAAATTAACCGAGAAACGGAGAAAGAAGCGGAGAAACGAACAAAGAAACGGAGAAACGAAGAAAGAAACGGAGAAACGATCAAAGAAACGGAGATACTTAGAAAGAAACGGAGAAACGATCAAAGAAACGGAGAAACGAACAAAGAATCGGAGAAACGAAGAAAGAAACGGAGAAACGCAGAAATAAATGGAGAAACGAAGAAATTAACCGAGAAACGGAGAAAGAAGCGGAGAAACGAACAAAGAAACGGAGAAACGAAGAAAGAAACGGAGAAACGATCAAAGAAACGGAGATACTTAGAAAGAAACGGAGAAACGATCAAAGAAACGGAGAAACGAACAAAGAATCGGAGAAACGAAGAAAGAAACGGAGAAACGCAGAAATAAATGGAGAAACGAAGAAATTAACCGAGAAACGGAGAAAGAAGCGGAGAAACGAACAAAGAAACGGAGAAACGAACAAAGAAACGGAGAAACGAAGAAAGAAACGGAGAAACGAAGAAAGAACCGGAGAAACGAACAAAGAAACGGAGAAACGAACAAAGAAACGGAGAAACGAAGAAAGAAACGGAGAAACGAAGGAAGAAACGGAGAAACGGGGAAATAAATGGAGAAACGAAGAAATTAACCGAGAAACGGAGAAAGAAACGGAGAAACGAAGAAAGAAACGGAGAAACGAAGAAAGAAACGTAGAAACGAAGAAAGAAACGGAGAAACGGAGAAAGGAACGGCGAAACGAAGAAAGAAACGGAGAAACGAAGAAAGAAACGGAGATTCGATGAAAGAAACGGAGAAACGAAGAAAGAACCGGAGAAACGAAGAAAGAAACGGAGAAACGAACAAAGAAACGAAGAAAGAAACGGAGAAACGAAGAAAGAAACGGAGAAACTGAGAAAACAATGGAGAAACGAAGAAATAAACCGAGAAACGGAGAAAGAAACGGAGAAACGAACAAAGAAACGTAGAAACGAAGAAAGAAACGGAGAAACGGAGAAATAAATGGAGAAACAAAGAAATAAACGGAGAAACGAACAAGGAAACGGAGAAACGAAGAAAGAAACGGAGAAACGGAGAAATAAATGGAGAAACGAAGAAAGAAACGGAGAAACGAAGAAAGAAACGAAGAAAGAAACGGAGAAACGAAGAAAGAAACGGAGAAACGGAGAAAACAATGGAGAAACGAAGAAATAAACCGAGAAACGGAGAAAGAAACGGAGAAACGAACAAAGAAACGGAGAAACGAACAAAGAAACGGAGAAACGAAGAAAGAAACGGAGAAACGAAGAAAGAACCGGAGAAACGAAGAAAGAAATGGAGAAACGAACAAAGAAACGGAGACACGAAGAAAGAAACGGAGAAACGGAGATATAAATGGAGAAACGAAGAAATAAACGGAGAAACGAACAAGGAAACGGAGAAACGAAGAAAGAAACGGAGAAACGGAGAAATAAATGGAGAAACGAAGAAATTAACCGAGAAACGGAGAAAGAAACGGAGAAATGAACAAAGAAACGGAGAAACGAAGAAAGAAACGGAGAAACGAAGAAAGAAACGGAGATACGAAGAAAGAACCGGAGAAACGAACAAAGAAACGGAGAAACGAACAAAGAAACGAAGAAAGAAACGGAGAAACGAAGAAAGAAACGGAGAAACGGAGAAAACAATGGAGAAACGAAGAAATAAGCCGAGAAACGGAGAAAGAAACGGAGAAACGAACAAAGAAACGGAGAAACGAAGAAAGAAACGGAGAAACGGAGAAATAAATGGAGAAACAAAGAAATAAACGGAGAAACGAACAAGGAAACGGAGAAACGAAGAAAGAAACGGAGAAACGGAGAAATAAATGGAGAAACGAAGAAAGAAACGGAGAAACGAAGAAAGAAACGAAGAAAGAAACGGAGAAACGAAGAAAGAAACGGAGAAACGGAGAAAACAATGGAGAAACGAAGAAATAAACCGAGAAACGGAGAAAGAAACGGAGAAACGAACAAAGAAACGGAGAAACGAAGAAAGAAATGGAGAAACGAAGAAAGAACCGGAGAAACGAAGAAAGAAACGGAGAAACGAACAAAGAAACGGAGACACGAAGAAAGAAACGGAGAAACGGAGATATAAATGGAGAAACGAAGAAATAAACGGAGAAACGAACAAGGATACGGAGAAACGAAGAAAGAAACGGAGAAACGGAGAAATAAATGGAGAAGCGAAGAAATAAACCGAGAAACGGAGAAAGAAACGGATAAACGAACAAAGAAACGGAGATGCTTAGAAAGAAACGGAGAAACGATCAAAGAAACGGAGAAACGAACAAAGAATCGGAGAAACGAAGAAAGAAACGGAGAAACGCAGAAATAAATGGAGAAACGAAGAAATTAACCGAGAAACGGAGAAAGAAGCGGAGAACGAACAAAAGAAACGGAGAAACGAAGAAAGAAACGGAGAAACGATCAAAGAAACGGAGATACTTAGAAAGAAACGGAGAAACTATCAAAGAAACGGAGAAACGAACAAAGAATCGGAGAAACGAAGAAAGAAACGGAGAAACGCAGAAATAAATGGAGAAACGAAGAAATTAACCGAGAAACGGAGAAAGAAGCGGAGAAACGAACAAAGAAACGGAGAAACGAAGAAAGAAACGGAGAAACGATCAAAGAAACGGAGATACTTAGAAAGAAACGGAGAAACGATCAAAGAAACGGAGAAACGAACAAAGAATCGGAGAAACGAAGAAAGAAACGGAGAAACGCAGAAATAAATGGAGAAACGAAGAAATTAACCGAGAAACGGAGAAAGAAGCGGAGAAACGAACAAAGAAACGGAGAAACGAACAAAGAAACGGAGAAACGAAGAAAGAAACGGAGAAACGAAGAAAGAACCGGAGAAACGAACAAAGAAACGGAGAAACGAACAAAGAAACGGAGAAACGAAGAAAGAAACGGAGAAACGAAGGAAGAAACGGAGAAACGGGGAAATAAATGGAGAAACGAAGAAATTAACCGAGAAACGGAGAAAGATACGGAGAAACGAAGAAAGAAACGGAGATTCGATGAAAGAAACGGAGTAACGAAGAAAGAAACGGAGAAACGGAGAAATAAATGGATAAACGAAGAAATTAACCGAGAAACGGAGAAAGAAACGGAGAAACGAACAAAGAAACGGAGAAACGAAGAAAGAAACGGAGAAACGAAGAAAGAAACGGAGAAACGAAGAAAGAACCGGAGAAACGAAGAAAGAAACGGAGAAACGAACAAAGAAACGAAGAAAGAAACGGAGAAACGAAGAAAGAAACGGAGAAACTGAGAAAACAATGGAGAAACGAAGAAATAAACCGAGAAACGGAGAAAGAAACGGAGAAACGAACAAAGAAACGTAGAAACGAAGAAAGAAACGGAGAAACGGAGAAATAAATGGAGAAACAAAGAAATAAACGGAGAAACGAACAAGGAAACGGAGAAACGAAGAAAGAAACGGAGAAACGGAGAAATAAATGGAGAAACGAAGAAAGAAACGGAGAAACGAAGAAAGAAACGAAGAAAGAAACGGAGAAACGAAGAAAGAAACGGAGAAACGAAGAAAGAAACGGAGAAACGGAGAAAACAATGGAGAAACGAAGAAATAAACCGAGAAACGGAGAAAGAAACGGAGAAACGAACAAAGAAACGGAGAAACGAACAAAGAAACGGGGAAACGAAGAAAGAAACGGAGAAACGAAGAAAGAACCGGAGAAACGAAGAAAGAAACGGAGAAACGAACAAAGAAACGGAGACACGAAGAAAGAAACGGAGAAACGGAGATATAAATGGAGAAACGAAGAAATAAACGGAGAAACGAACAAGGAAACGGAGAAACGAAGAAAGAAACGGAGAAACGGAGAAATAAATGGAGAAACGAAGAAATTAACCGAGAAACGGAGAAAGAAGCGGAGAAATGAACAAAGAAACGGAGAAACGAAGAAAGAAACGGAGAAACGAAGAAAGAACCGGAGAAACGAACAAAGAAACTGAGAAACGAACAAAGAAACGAAGAAAGAAACGGAGAAACGAAGAAAGAAACGGAGAAACGGAGAAAACAATGGAGAAACGAAGAAATAAGCCGAGAAACGGAGAAAGAAACGGAGAAACGAACAAAGAAACGGAGAAACGAAGAAAGAAACGGAGAAACGGAGAAATAAATGGAGAAACAAAGAAATAAACGGAGAAACGAACAAGGAAACGGAGAAACGAAGAAAGAAACGGAGAAACGGAGAAATAAATGGAGAAACGAAGAAAGAAACGGAGAAACGAAGAAAGAAACGAAGAAAGAAACGGAGAAACGAAGAAAGAAACGGAGAAACGGAGAAAACAATGGAGAAACGAAGAAATAAACCGAGAAACGGAGAAAGAAACGGAGAAACGAACAAAGAAACGGAGAAACGAACAAAGAAACGGAGAAACGAAGAAAGAAATGGAGAAACGAAGAAAGAACCGGAGAAACGAAGAAAGAAACGGAGAAACGAACAAAGAAACGGAGACACGAAGAAAGAAACGGAGAAACGGAGATATAAATGGAGAAACGAAGAAATAAACGGAGAAACGAACAAGGAAACGGAGAAACGAAGAAAGAAACGGAGAAACGGAGAAATAAATGGAGAAGCGAAGAAATAAACCGAGAAACGGAGAAAGAAACGGATAAACGAACAAAGAAACGGAGATACTTAGAAAGAAACGGAGAAACGATCAAAGAAACGGAGAAACGAACAAAGAATCGGAGAAACGAAGAAAGAAACGGAGAAACGCAGAAATAAATGGAGAAACGAAGAAATTAACCGAGAAACGGAGAAAGAAGCGGAGAAACGAACAAAGAAACGGAGAAACGATGAAAGAAACGGAGAAACGAAGAAAGAAACGGAGAAACGAAGAAAGAACCGGAGAAACGAACAAAGAAACGGAGAAACGAACAAAGAAACGGAGAAACGAAGAAAGAAACGGAGAAACGAAGGAAGAAACGGAGAAACGGGGAAATAAATGGAGAAGCGAAGAAATTAACCGCGAACCGGAGAAAGAAACGGAGAAACGAACAAAGAAACGGAGAAACGAAGAAAGAAACGGAGAAACGAAGAAAGAAACGTAGAAACGAAGAAAGAACCGGAGAAACGAACAAAGAAACGGAGAAACGAACAAAGAAACGGAGAAACGAAGAAAGAAACGGAGAAACGATCAAAGAAACGGAGATACTTAGAAAGAAACGGAGAAACGATCAAAGAAACGGAGAAACGAACAAAGAATCGGAGAAACGAAGAAAGAAACGGAGAAACGCAGAAATAAATGGAGAAACGAAGAAATTAACCGAGAAACGGAGAAAGAAGCGGAGAAACGAACAAAGAAACGGAGAAACGAACAAAGAAACGGAGAAACGAAGAAAGAAACGGAGAAACGAAGAAAGAACCGGAGAAACGAACAAAGAAACGGAGAAACGAACAAAGAAACGGAGAAACGAAGAAAGAAACGGAGAAACGAAGGAAGAAACGGAGAAACGGGGAAATAAATGGAGAAACGAAGATATTAACCGAGAAACGGAGAAAGAAACGGAGAAACGAAGAAAGAAACGGAGAAACGAAGAAAGAAACGTAGAAACGAAGAAAGAAACGGAGAAACGGAGAAAGGAACGGCGAAACGAAGAAAGAAACGGAGAAACGAAGAAAGAAACGGAGATTCGATGAAAGAAACGGAGTAACGAAGAAAGAAACGGAGAAACGGAGAAATAAATGGATAAACGAAGAAATTAACCGAGAAACGGAGAAAGAAACGGAGAAACGAACAAAGAAACGGAGAAACGAAGAAAGAAACGGAGAAACGAAGAAAGAAACGGAGAAACGAAGAAAGAACCGGAGAAACGAAGAAAGAAACGGAGAAACGAACAAAGAAACGAAGAAAGAAACGGAGAAACGAAGAAAGAAACGGAGAAACGGAGAAAACAATGGAGAAACGAAGAAATAAACCGAGAAACGGAGAAAGAAACGAAGAAACGAACAAAGAAACGGAGAAACGAACAAAGAAACGGAGAAACGAAGAAAGAAACGGAGAAACGAAGAAAGAACCGGAGAAACGAAGAAAGAAACGGAGAAACAAACAAAGAAACGGAGACACGAAGAAAGAAACGGAGAAACGGAGATATAAATGGAGAAACGAAGAAATAAACGGAGAAACGAACAAGGAAACGGAGAAACGAAGAAAGAAACGGAGAAACGGAGAAATAAATGGAGAAACGAAGAAATTAACCGAGAAACGGAGAAAGAAACGGAGAAACGAACAAAGAAACGGAGAAACGAAGAAAGAAACGGAGAAACGAAGAAAGAAACGGAAAAACGAAGAAAGAACCGGAGAAACGAACAAAGAAACGGAGAAACGAACAAAGAAACGAAGAAAGAAACGGAGAAACGAAGAAAGAAACGGAGAAACGGAGAAAACAATGGAGAAACGAAGAAATAAACCGAGAAACGGAGAAAGAAACGGAGAAACGAACAAAGAAACGGAGAAACGAAGAAAGAAACGGAGAAACGGAGAAATAAATGGAGAAACAAAGAAATAAACGGAGAAACGAACAAGGAAACGGAGAAACGAAGAAAGAAACGGAGAAACGGGGAAATAAATGGAGAAACGAAGAAAGAAACGGAGAAACGAAGAAAGAAACGCAGAAACGGAGAAAGAAACGGAGAAACGGAGAAATAAATGGAGAAACGAAGAAATAAACGGAGAAACGAAGAAACAAACGGAGATTCGATGAAAGAAACGGAGTAACGAAGAAAGAAACGGAGAAACGGAGAAAGGAACGGCGAAACGAAGAAAGAAACGGAGAAACGAAGAAAGAAACGGAGATTCGATGAAAGAAACGGAGTAACGAAGAAAGAAACGGAGAAACGGAGAAATAAATGGATAAACGAAGAAATTAACCGAGAAACGGAGAAAGAAACGGAGAAACGAACAAAGAAACGGAGAAACGAAGAAAGAAACGGAGAAACGAAGAAAGAAACGGAGAAACGAAGAAAGAACCGGAGAAACGAACAAAGAAACGGAGAAACGAACAAAGAAACGAAGAAAGAAACGGAGAAACGAAGAAAGAAACGGAGAAACGGAGAAAACAATGGAGAAACGAAGAAATAAACCGAGAACCGGAGAAAGAAACGGAGAAACGAACAAAGAAACGGAGAAACGAAGAAAGAAACGGAGAAACGGAGAAAGAAACGGAGAAACGAAGAAAGAAACGGAGAAACGAAGAAAGAACCGGAGAAACGAACAAAGAAACGGAGAAACGAACAAAGAAACGAAGAAAGAAACGGAGTAACGAAGAAAGAAACGGAGAAACGGAGAAATAAATGGAGAAACAAAGAAATAAACGGAGAAACGAACAAGGAAACGGAGAAACGAAGAAAGAAACGGAGAAACGGAGAAATAAATGGAGAAACGAAGAAAGAAACGGAGAAACGAAGAAAGAAACGAAGAAAGAAACGGAGAAACAAAGAAAGAAACGGAGAAACGGAGAAAACAATGGAGAAACGAAGAAATAAACCGAGAAACGGAGAAAGAAACGGAGAAACGAACAAAGAAACGTAGAAACGAAGAAAGAAACGGAGAAACGGAGAAATAAATGGAGAAACAAAGAAATAAACGGAGAAACGAACAAGGAAACGGAGAAACGAAGAAAGAAACGGAGAAACGGAGAAATAAATGGAGAAACGAAGAAAGAAACGGAGAAACGAAGAAAGAAACGCAGAAACGGAGAAAGAAACGGAGAAACGGAGAAATAAATGGAGAAACGAAGAAATAAACGGAGAAACGAAGAAAGAAACGGAGAAACGAAGAAAGAAACGGAGATTCGATGAAAGAAACGGAGTAACGAAGAAAGAAACGGAGAAACGGAGAAAGGAACGGCGAAACGAAGAAAGAAACGGAGAAACGAAGAAAGAAACGGAGATTCGATGAAAGAAACGGAATAACGAAGAAAGAAACGGAGAAACGGAGAAATAAATGGATAAACGAAGAAATAAACGGAGAAACGAAGAAAGAAACGAAGAAAGAAACGGAGAAACGAAGAAAGAAACGGAGAAACGGAGAAAACAATGGAGAAGCGAAGAAATAAACCGAGAAACGGAGAAAGAAACGGAGAAACGAACAAAGAAACGGAGAAACGAACAAAGAAACGGAGAAACGAAGAAAGAAACGGAGAAACGAAGAAAGAACCGGAGAAACGAAGAAAGAAACGGAGAAACGAACAAAGAAACGGAGACACGAAGAAAGAAACGGAGAAACGGAGATATAAATGGAGAAACGAAGAAATAAACGGAGAAACGAACAAGGAAACGGAGAAACGAAGAAAGAAACGGAGAAACGGAGAAATAAATGGAGAAACGAAGAAATTAACCGAGAAACGGAGAAAGAAACGGAGAAACGAACAAAGAAACGGAGAAACGAAGAAAGAAACGGAGAAACGACGAAAGAAACGGAGAAACGGAGAAATAAATGGAGAAACAAAGAAATAAACGGAGAAACGAACAAGGAAACGGAGAAACGAAGAAAGAAACGGAGAAACGGAGAAAGAAACGGAGAAACGGAGAAATAAATGGAGAAACAAAGAAATAAACGGAGAAACGAACAAGGAAACCGAGAAACGAAGAAAGAAACGAAGAAACGAAGAAAGAAACGGAGAAACGAAGAAATAAACGGAGAAACGAAGAAAGGAACGGAGAAACGAAGAAAGAAACGGAGAAACGAAGTAAGAAACGGAGATTCGATGAAAGAAACGGAGTAACGAAGAAAGAAACGGAGAAACGGAGAAATAAATGGATAAACGAAGAAATAAACGGAGAAACGAAGAAAGAAACGGAGAAACGAAGAAAGAAACGGGGAAACGGAGAAAGAAACGGAGAAACGGAGAAAGAAATGGAGAAGCAAAGAAATAAACGGAGAAACGAACAAGGAAACGGACAAACGAAGAATGAAACGGAGAAACGGAGAAATAAATGGAGAAACGAAGAAATAAACGGAGAAACGAAGAAAGGAACGGCGAAACGAAGAAAGAAACGGAGAAACGAAGAAAGAAACGGAGATTCGATGAAAGAAACGGAGTAACGAAGAAAGAAACGGAGAAACGGAGAAATAAATGGATAAACGAAGAAATAAACGGAGAAACAAAGAAAGAAACGAAGAAAGAAACGGAGAAACGAAGAAAGAGACGGAGAAACGGAGAAAACAATGGAGAGACGAAGAAATAAACCGAGAAACGAACAAGGAAACGGAGAAACGAAGAAAGAAACGGAGAAACGGAGAAAGAAACGGAGAAACGGAGAAATAAATGGAGAAACAAAGAAATAAACGGAGAAACGAACAAGGAAACCGAGAAACGAAGAAAGAAACGAAGAAACGAAGAAAGAAACGGAGAAACGAAGAAATAAACGGAGAAACGAAGAATGGAACGGAGAAACGAAGAAAGAAACGGAGAAACGAAGTAAGAAACGGAGAAACGAAGTAAGAAACGGAGATTCGATGAAAGAAACGGAGTAACGAAGAAACAAACGGAGAAACGGAGAAATAAATGGATAAACGAAGAAATAAACGGAGAAACGAAGAAAGAAACGGAGAAACGAAGAAAGAAACGGGGAAACGGAGAAAGAAACGGAGAAACGGAGAAAGAAATGGAGAAACAAAGAAATAAACGGAGAAACGAACAAGGAAACGGACAAACGAAGAATGAAACGGAGAAACGGAGAAATAAATGGAGAAACGAAGAAATAAACGGAGAAACGAAGAAAGGAACGGCGAAACGAAGAAAGAAACGGAGAAACGAAGAAAGAAACGGAGATTCGATGAAAGAAACGGAGTAACGAAGAAAGAAACGGAGAAATAAATGGATAAACGAAGAAATAAACGGAGAAACAAAGAAAGAAACGAAGAAAGAAACGGAGAAACGAAGAAAGAAACGGAGAAACGAAGAAAGAACCGGAGAAACGAAGAAAGAAACGGAGAAACGAACAAAGAAACGGAGACACGAAGAAAGAAACGGAGAAACGGAGAAATAAATGGAGAAACGAAGAAATAAACGGAGGAACGAACAAGGAAACGGAGAAACGAAGAAATAAACGGAGAAACGAAGAAAGGAACGGAGAAACGAAGAAAGAAACGGAGAAACGAAGAAAGAAACGGAGATTCGATGAAAGAAACGGAGAAACGAAGAAACAAACGGAGAAACGGAGAAATAAATGGAGAAACGAAGAAATAAACGGAGAAACGAAAAAGGAAACGGACAAACGAAGAAAGAAACGGAGAAACGGAGAAATAAATGGAGAAACGAAGAAATAAACGGAGGAACGAAGAAAGGAACGGAGAAACGAAGAAAGAAACGGAGAAACGAAGAAAGAAACGGAGATTCGATGAAAGAAACGGGGTAACGAAAAAAGAAACGGAGAAACGGAGAAATAAATGGATAAACGAAGAAATAAACGGTGAAACGAAGAAAGAAACGAAGAAAGAAACGGAGGAACGGAGAAAGAAACGGAGAAACGGAGAAATAAATGGAGAAACGAAGAAATAAACCGAGAAACGGAGAAAGGAACGGAGAAACGAACAAAGAAACGGAGAAACGAAGAAAGAAACGGAGAAACGAAGAAAGAACAGGAGAAACGAAGAAAGAAACGGAGAAACGAAGAAATAAACCGAGAAACGGAGAAAGGAACGGAGAAACGAACAAAGAAACGGAGAAACGAAGAAAGAAACGGAGAAACGAAGAAAGAACAGGAGAAACGAAGAAAGAACTGGAGAAACGAAGAAAGAAACGGAGAAACGAAAAAGAAACGGAGAAACGAAGAAAGAAACGGAGAAACGGAGAAATAAATGGAGAAACGAAGAAATAAACGGAGAAACGAACAAAGAAACGGAGAAACGAAGAAAGAATCGGAGCAACGAATAAAGAAACGGAGAAACGATGAAAGAAACGGAGACACGAAGAAAGAAACGGAGAAACGAAGAAAGAAACGGAGAAACGAACAAGGAAACGGAGAAACGAACAAAGAAACGTAGAAACGGAGAAATAAATTGAGAAACGAAGAAAGAAACGGAGAAACGAGGAAAGAAACGGAGAAACGAAGAAAGAAACGGAGAAGCGAACAAAGAAACGGAGAAACGAAGAAAGAAACGGAGAAACGAAGAAAGAAACGGAGAAACGAAGAAAGAAACGGAGATTCGATGAAAGAAACGGAGTAACGAAGAAAGAAACGGAGAAACGGAGAAATAAATGGAGAAACGAAGAAAGAATAGTAGAAACGAAGAAAGAACCGGAGAAACGGACAAAGAAACGGAGAAACGAACAAAGAAACGGAGAAACGAAGAAAGAAACGGAGAAACGGAGAAATAAATGGAGAAACGAAGAAAGGAACGGAGAAACGAAGAAAGAAACGGAGAAACGAAGAAAGAAACGGAGAAACGGAGAAAGAAACGGAGATAGAAACGGAGAATCGGAGAAATAAATGGAGAAACAAAGAAACAAACGGAGAAACGAACAAGGAAACGGACAAACGAAGAATGAAACAGAGAAACGGAGAAATAAATGGAGAAACGAAGAAATAAACGGAGAAACGAAGAAAGGAACGGCGAAACGAAGAAAGAAACGGAGAAACGAAGAAAGAAACGGAGATTCGATGAAAGAAACGGAGTAACGAAGAAAGAAACGGAGAAACGGAGAAATAAATGGATAAACGAAGAAATAAACGGAGAAACACAGAAAGAAACGAAGAAACGAAGAAAGAAACGGGGAAACGGAGAAAGAAACGGAGAAACGGAGAAAGAAATGGAGAAACAAAGAAATAAACGGAGAAACGAACAAGGAAACGGACAAACGAAGAATGAAACGGAGAAACGGAGAAATAAATGGAGAAACGAAGAAATAAACGGAGAAACGAAGAAAGGAACGGCGAAACGAAGAAAGAAACGGAGAAACGAAGAAAGAAACGGAGATTCGATGAAAGAAACGGAGTAACGAAGAAAGAAACGGAGAAACGGAGAAATAAATGGATAAACGAAGAAATTAACCGAGAAACGGAGAAAGAAACGGAGAAACGAACAAAGAAACGGAGAAACGAAGAAAGAAACGGAGAAACGAAGAAAGAAACGGAGAAACGAAGAAAGAACCGGAGAAACGAAGAAAGAAACGGAGAAACGAACAAAGAAACGAAGAAAGAAACGGAGAAACGAAGAAAGAAACGGAGAAACGGAGAAAACAATGGAGAAACGAAGAAATAAACCGAGAAACGGAGAAAGAAACGGAGAAACGAACAAAGAAACGGAGAAACGAACAAAGAAACGGAGAAACGAAGAAAGAAACGGAGAAACGAAGAAAGAACCGGAGAAACGAAGAAATAAACGGAGAAACAAAGAAAGAAACGAAGAAAGAAACGGAGAAACGAAGAAAGAAACGGAGAAACGAAGAAAGAACCGGAGAAACGAAGAAAGAAACGGAGAAACGAACAAAGAAACGGAGACACGAAGAAAGAAACGGAGAAACGGAGAAATAAATGGAGAAACGAAGAAATAAACGGAGGAACGAACAAGGAAACGGAGAAACGAAGAAATAAACGGAGAAACGAAGAAAGGAACGGAGAAACGAAGAAAGAAACGGAGAAACGAAGAAAGAAACGGAGATTCGATGAAAGAAACGGAGAAACGAAGAAACAAACGGAGAAACGGAGAAATAAATGGAGAAACGAAGAAATAAACGGAGAAACGAACAAGGAAACGGACAAACGAAGAAAGAAACGGAGAAACGGAGAA
The DNA here is from genome assembly GCF_051014685.1 of Ptiloglossa arizonensis. Taxonomy (NCBI): domain Eukaryota; kingdom Metazoa; phylum Arthropoda; class Insecta; order Hymenoptera; family Colletidae; genus Ptiloglossa; species Ptiloglossa arizonensis. Next base: position 58,983 of record NW_027479316.1, read on the forward strand.
ATAAATGGAGAAACGAAGAAATAAACGGAGAAACGAAGAAAGGAACGGAGAAACGAAGAAAGAAACGGAGAAACGAAGAAAGAAACGGAGATTCGATGAAAGAAACGGAGTAACGAAAAAAGAAACGGAGAAACGGAGAAATAAATGGATAAACGAAGAAATAAACGGTGAAACGAAGAAAGAAACGAAGAAAGAAACTGAGGAACGGAGAAAGAAACGGAGAAACGGAGAAATAAATGGAGAAACGAAGAAATAAACCGAGAAACGGAGAAAGGAACGGAGAAACGAACAAAGAAACGGAGAAACGAAGAAAGAAACGGAGAAACGAAGAAAGAACAGGAGAAACGAAGAAAGAAACGGAGAAACGAAGAAATAAACCGAGAAACGCAAAAAGGAACGGAGAAACGAACAAAGAAACGGAGAAACGAAGAAAGAAACGGAGAAACGAAGAAAGAACAGGAGAAACGAAGAAAGAACCGGAGAAACGAAGAAAGAAACGGAGAAACGAAAAAAGAAACGGAGAAACGAAGAAAGAAACGGAGAAACGGAGAAATAAATGGAGAAACGAAGAAATAAACGGAGAAACGAACAAAGAAACGGAGAAACGAAGAAAGAATCGGAGCAACGAATAAAGAAACGGAGAAACGGTGAAAGAAACGGAGACACGAAGAAATAAACCGAGAAACGGAGAAAGGAACGGAGAAACGAACAAAGAAACGGAGAAACGAAGAAAGAAACGGAGAAACGAAGAAAGAACAGGAGAAACGAAGAAAGAACTGGAGAAACGAAGAAAGAAACGGAGAAACGAAAAAAGAAACGGAGAAGCGAACAAAGAAACGGAGAAACGAAGAAAGAAACGGAGAAACGAAGAAAGAAACGGAGAAACGAAGAAAGAAACGGAGATTCGATGAAAGAAACGGAGTAACGAAGAAAGAAACGGAGAAACGGAGAAATAAATGGAGAAACGAAGAAAGAATAGTAGAAACGAAGAAAGAACCGGAGAAACGGACAAAGAAACGGAGAAACGAACAAAGAAACGGAGAAACGAAGAAAGAAACGGAGAAACGGAGAAATAAATGGAGAAACGAAGAAAGGAACGGAGAAACGAAGAACGAAACGGAGAAACGAAGAAAGAACAGGAGAAACGAAGAAAGAAACGGAGAAACGAAGAAATAAACCGAGAAACGGAGAAAGGAACGGAGAAACGAACAAAGAAACGGAGAAACGAAGAAAGAAACGGAGAAACGAAGAAAGAACAGGAGAAACGAAGAAAGAACCGGAGAAACGAAGAAAGAAACGGAGAAACGAACAAAGAAACGGAGAAACGAAGAAAGAAACGGAGAAACGGAGAAATAAATGGAGAAACGAAGAAATAAACGGAGAAACGAACAAAGAAACGGAGAAACGAAGAAAGAATCGGAGCAACGAATAAAGAAACGGAGAAACGATGAAAGAAACGGAGACACGAAGAAAGAAACGGAGAAACGAAGAAAGAAACGGAGAAACGAACAAGGAAACGGAGAAACGAACAAAGAAACGTAGAAACGGAGAAATAAATGGAGAAACGAAGAAAGAAACGGAGAAACGAGGAAAGAAACGGAGAAACGAAGAAAGAAACGGAGAAGCGAACAAAGAAACGGAGAAACGAAGAAAGAAACGGAGAAACGAAGAAAGAAACGGAGAAACGAAGAAGGAAACGGAGAAACGATGAAAGAAACGGAGAAATGAACAAAGAAACGGAGAAACGAAGAAAGAAACGGAGAAACGGAGAAATAAATGGAGAAACGAAGAAATAAACGCAGAAACGAAGAAAGGAACGGAGAAACGAAGAAAGAAACGGAGAAACGAAGAAAGAAACGGAGATTCGATGAAAGAAACGGAGTAACGAAGAAAGAAACGGAGAAACGGAGAAATAAATGGAGAAACGAAGAAAGGAACGGAGAAACGAAGAAAGAAACGGAGAAACGAAGAAAGAAACGGAGAAACGGAGAAAGAAACGGAGATAGAAACGGAGAATCGGAGAAATAAATGGAGAAACAAAGAAATAAACGGAGAAACGAACAAGGAAACGGACAAACGAAGAATGAAACAGAGAAACGGAGAAATAAATGGAGAAACGAAGAAATAAACGGAGAAACGAAGAAAGGAACGGCGAAACGAAGAAAGAAATGGAGAAACGAAGAAAGAAACGGAGATTCGATGAAAGAAACGGAGTAACGAAGAAAGAAACGGAGAAACGGAGAAATAAATGGATAAACGAAGAAATAAACGGAGAAACACAGAAAGAAACGAAGAAAGAAACGGAGAAACGAAGAAAGAAACGGAGAAACGGAGAAAACAATGGAGAAACGAAGAAATAAACCGAGAAACGGAGAAAGAAACGGAGAAACGAACAAAGAAACGGAGAAACGAAGAAAGAAACGGAGAAACGAAGAAAGAAACGGAGAAACGAAGAAAGAACCGGAGAAACGAACAAAGAAACGGAGAAACGAACAAAGAAACGAAGAAAGAAACGGAGAAACGAAGAAAGAAACGGAGAAACGGAGAAAACAATGGAGAAACGAAGAAATAAACCGAGAAACGGAGAAAGAAACGGAGAAACGAACAAAGAAACGGAGAAACGAAGAAAGAAACGGAGAAACGAAGAAAGAAACGGAGAAACGAAGAAAGAACCGGAGAAACGAAGAAAGAAACGGAGAAACGAACAAAGAAACGGAGACACGAAGAAAGAAACGGAGAAACGGAGAAATAAATGGAGAAACGAAGAAATAAACGGAGAAACGAACAAGGAAACGGAGAAACGAAGAAAGAAACGGAGAAACGGAGAAATAAATGGAGAAACGAAGAAATAAACGGAGAAACGAAGAAAGGAACGGAGAAACGAAGAAAGAAACGGAGAAACGAAGAAAGAAACGGAGATTCGATGAAAGAAACGGAGAAACGAAGAAACAAACGGAGAAACGGAGAAATAAATGGAGAAACGAAGAAATAAACGGAGAAACGAACAAGGAAACGGACAAACGAAGAAAGAAACGGAGGAACGGAGAAAGAAACGGAGAAACGGAGAAATAAATGGAGAAACGAAGAAATAAACGGAGAAACGAAGAAAGGAACGGAGAAACGAAGAAAGAAACGGAGAAACGAAGAAAGAAACGGAGATTCGATGAAAGAAACGGAGAAACGAAGAAACAAACGGAGAAACGGAGAAATAAATGGAGAAACGAAGAAATAAACGGAGAAACGAACAAGGAAACGGACAAACGAAGAAAGAAACGGAGAAATAAATGGAGAAACGAAGAAATAAACGGAGAAACGAAGAAAGGATCGGAGAAACGAAGAAAGAAACGGAGAAACGAAGAAAGAAACGGAGATTCGATGAAAGAAACGGAGTAACGAAGAAAGAAACGGAGAAACGGAGAAATAAATGGATAAACGAAGAAATAAACGGTGAAACGAAGAAAGAAACGGAGGAACGGAGAAAGAAACGGAGAAACGGAGAAATAAATGGAGAAGCGAAGAAATAGACCGAGAAACGGAGAAAGGAACGGAGAAACCAACAAAGAAACGGAGAAACGAAGAAAGAAACGGAGAAACGAAGAAAGAACAGGAGAAACGAAGAAAGAACCGGAGAAACGAAGAAATAAACCGAGAAACGGAGAAAGGAACGGAGAAACGAACAAAGAAACGGAGAAACGAAGAAAGAAACGGAGAAACGAAGAAAGAACAGGAGAAACGAAGAAAGAACCGGAGAAACGAAGAAAGAAACGGAGAAACGAAGAAAGAAACGGAGATACGATGAAAGAAACGGAGTAACGAAGAAAGAAACGGAGAAACGGAGAAATAAATGTAGAAACGAAGAAATAAACGGAGGAACGAACCAGGAAACGGAGAAACGAAGAAAGAAACGGAGAATCGAAGAAAGAAATGGAGAAACGAAGAAAGAAACGGAGAAACGGAGAAATAAATGGAGAAACGAAGAAATAAACGGAGAAACGAAGAAAGGAACGGAGAAACGAAGAAAGAAACGGAGAAACGAAGAAAGAAACGGAGATTCGATGAAAGAAACGGAGAAACGAAGAAACAAACGGAGAAACGGAGAAATAAATGGAGAAACGAAGAAATAAACGGAGAAACGAACAAGGAAACGGACAAACGAAGAAAGAAACGGAGGAACGGAGAAAGAAACGGAGAAACGGAGAAATAAATGGAGAAACGAAGAAATAAACGGAGAAACGAAGAAAGGAACGGAGAAACGAAGAAAGAAACGGAGAAACGAAGAAAGAAACGGAGATTCGATGAAAGAAACGGAGAAACGAAGAAACAAAAGGAGAAACGGAGAAATAAATGGAGAAACGAAGAAATAAACGGAGAAACGAACAAGGAAACGGACAAACGAAGAAAGAAACGGAGAAATAAATGGAGAAACGAAGAAATAAACGGAGAAACGAAGAAAGGATCGGAGAAACGAAGAAAGAAACGGAGAAACGAAGAAAGAAACGGAGATTCGATGAAAGAAACGGAGTAACGAAGAAAGAAACGGAGAAACGAAGAAATAAACCGAGAAACGGAGAAAGGAACGGAGAAACGAACAAAGAAACGGAGAAACGAAGAAAGAAACGGAGAAACGAAGAAAGAACAGGAGAAACGAAGAAAGAACCGGAGAAACGAAGAAAGAAACGGAGAAACGAAGAAAGAAACGGAGATACGATGAAAGAAACGGAGTAACGAAGAAAGAAACGGAGAAACGGAGAAATAAATGTAGAAACGAAGAAATAAACGGAGGAACGAACCAGGAAACGGAGAAACGAAGAAAGAAACGGAGAATCGAAGAAAGAAATGGAGAAACGAAGAAAGAAACGGAGAAACGAAGAAAGAAACGGAGATACGAAAAAATAAACGGAGAAACGAAGAAAGAAACGGAGAAACGAAGAAAGAAACGGAGACACGAAGAAAGAAACGGAGAAACGAAGAAAGAATAGTAGAAACGAAGAAAGAACCGGAGAAACGGACAAAGAAACGGAGAAACGAAGAAATAAACGGTGAAACGAAGAAAGAAACGGAGGAACGGAGAAAGAAACGGAGAAACGGAGAAATAAATGGAGAAACGAAGAAATAAACGGAGAAACGAAGAAAGGAACGGAGAAACGAAGAAAGAAACGGAGAAACGAAGAAAGAAACGGAGATTCGATGAAAGAAACGGAGAAACGAAGAAACAAACGGAGAAACGGAGAAATAAATGGAGAAACGAAGAAATAAACGGAGAAACGAACAAGGAAACGGACAAACGAAGAAAGAAACGGAGAAATAAATGGAGAAACGAAGAAATAAACGGAGAAACGAAGAAAGGAACGGAGGAACGAAGAAAGAAACGGAGAAACGAAGTAAGAAACGGAGATTCGATGAAAGAAACGGAGTAACGAAGAAAGAAACGGAGAAATAAATGGATAAACGAAGAAATAAACGGAGAAACGAAGAAAGAATCGGAGAAACGAAGAAACAAACGGAGAAACGAAGAAAGGAACGAAGAAACGAAGAAAGAAACGGAGAAACGAAGTAAGAAACGGAGATTCGATGAAAGAAACGGAGTAACGAAGAAAGAAACGGAGAAACGGAGAAATAAATGGATAAACGAAGAAATAAACGGAGAAACGAAGAAAGAAACGGAGAAACGAAGAAAGAAACGGGGAAACGGAGAAAGAAACGGAGAAACGGAGAAAGAAATGGAGAAACAAAGAAATAAACGGAGAAACGAGCAAGGAAACGGACAAACGAAGAATGAAACGGAGAAACGGAGAAATAAATGGAGAAACGAAGAAATAAACGGAGAAACGAAGAAAGGAACGGCGAAACGAAGAAAGAAACGGAGAAACGAAGAAAGAAACGGAGATTCGATGAAAGAAACGGAGTAACGAAGAAAGAAACGGAGATATAAATGGATAAACGAAGAAATAAACGGAGAAACAAAGAAAGAAACGAAGAAAGAAACGGAGAAACGAAGAAAGAAACGGAGAAACGAAGAAGGAACCGGAGAAACGAAGAAAGAAACGGAGAAACGAACAAAGAAACGGAGACACGAAGAAAGAAACGGAGAAACGGAGAAATAAATGGAGAAGCGAAGAAATAAACGGAGGAACGAACAAGGAAACGGAGAAACGAAGAAATAAACGGAGAAACGAAGAAAGGAACGGAGAAACGAAGAAAGAAACGGAGAAACGAAGAAAGAAACGGAGATTCGATGAAAGAAACGGAGAAACGAAGAAACAAACGGAGAAACGGAGAAATAAATGGAGAAACGAAGAAATAAACGGAGAAACGAACAAGGAAACGGACAAACGAAGAAAGAAACGGAGAAACGGAGAAACAAATGGAGAAACGAAGAAATAAACGGAGAAACGAAGAAAGGAACGGAGAAACGAAGAAAGGAACGGAGAAACGAAGAAAGAAACGGAGATTCGATGAAAGAAACGGAGTAACGAAAAAAGAAACGGAGAAACGGAGAAATAAATGGATAAACGAAGAAATAAACGGTGAAACGAAGAAAGAAACGAAGAAAGAAACGGAGGAACGGAGAAAGAAACGGAGAAACGGAGAAATAAATGGAGAAACGAAGAAATAAACCGAGAAACGGAGAAAGGAACGGAGAAACGAACAAAGAAACGGAGAAACGAAGAAAGAACCGGAGAAACGAAGAAATAAACCGAGAAACGGAGAAAGGAACGGAGAAACGAACAAAGAAACGGAGAAACGAAGAAAGAAACGGAGAAACGAAGAAAGAACAGGAGAAACGAAGAAAGAACCGGAGAAACGAAGAAAGAAACGGAGAAACGAAGAAAGAAACGGAGATACGATGAAAGAAACGGAGTAACGAAGAAAGGTACGGAGAAACGGAGAAATAAATGTAGAAACGAAGAAATAAACGGAGGAACGAACCAGGAAACGGAGAAACGAAGAAAGAAACGGAGAATCGAAGAAAGAAATGGAGAAACGAAGAAAGAAACGGAGAAACGAAGAAAGAAACGGAGATACGAAAAAATAAACGGAGAAACGAAGAAAGAAACGGAGAAACGAAGAAAGAAACGGAGACACGAAGAAAGAAACGGAGAAACGAAGAAAGAATAGTAGAAACGAAGAAAGAACCGGAGAAACGGACAAAGAAACGGAGAAACGAAGAAATAAACGGTGAAACGAAGAAAGAAACGGAGGAACGGAGAAAGAAACGGAGAAACGGAGAAATAAATGGAGAAACGAAGAAATAAACGGAGAAACGAAGAAAGGAACGGAGAAACGAAGAAAGAAACGGAGAAACGAAGAAAGAAACGGAGATTCGATGAAAGAAACGGAGAAACGAAGAAACAAACGGAGAAACGGAGAAATAAATGGAGAAACGAAGAAATAAACGGAGAAACGAACAAGGAAACGGACAAACGAAGAAAGAAACGGAGAAATAAATGGAGAAACGAAGAAATAAACGGAGAAACGAAGAAAGGAACGGAGGAACGAAGAAAGAAACGGAGAAACGAAGTAAGAAACGGAGATTCGATGAAAGAAACGGAGTAACGAAGAAAGAAACGGAGAAATAAATGGATAAACGAAGAAATAAACGGAGAAACGAAGAAAGAATCGGAGAAACGAAGAAATAAACGGAGAAACGAAGAAAGGAACGGAGAAACGAAGAAAGAAACGGAGAAACGAAGTAAGAAACGGAGATTCGATGAAAGAAACGGAGTAACGAAGAAAGAAACGGAGAAACGGAGAAATAAATGGATAAACGAAGAAATAAACGGAGAAACGAAGAAAGAAACGGAGAAACGAAGAAAGAAACGGGGAAACGGAGAATGAAACGGAGAAACGGAGAAAGAAATGGAGAAACAAAGAAATAAACGGAGAAACGAGCAAGGAAACGGGCAAACGAAGAATGAAACGGAGAAACGGAGAAATAAATGGAGAAACGAAGAAATAAACGGAGAAACGAAGAAAGGAACGGCGAAACGAAGAAAGAAACGGAGAAACGAAGAAAGAAACGGAGATTCGATGAAAGAAACGGAGTAACGAAGAAAGAAACGGAGATATAAATGGATATACGAAGAAATAAACGGAGAAACAAAGAAAGAAACGAAGAAAGAAACGGAGAAACGAAGAAAGAAACGGAGAAACGAAGAAAGAACCGGAGAAACGAAGAAAGAAACGGAGAAACGAACAAAGAAACGGAGACACGAAGAAAGAAACGTAGAAATAAATGGAGAAGCGAAGAAATAAACGGAGGAACGAACAAGGAAACGGAGAAACGAAGAAATAAACGGAGAAACGAAGAAAGGAACGGAGAAACGAAGAAAGAAACGGAGAAACGAAGAAAGAAACGGAGATTCGATGAAAGAAACGGAGAAACGAAGAAACAAACGGAGAAACGGAGAAATAAATGGAGAAACGAAGAAATAAACGGAGAAACGAACAAGGAAACGGACAAACGAAGAAAGAAACGGAGAAACGGAGAAATAAATGGAGAAACGAAGAAATAAACGGAGAAACGAAGAAAGGAACGGAGAAACGAAGAAAGGAACGGAGAAACGAAGAAAGGAACGGAGAAACGAAGAAAGAAACGGAGATTCGATGAAAGAAACGGAGTAACGAAAAAAGAAACGGAGAAACGGAGAAATAAATGGATAAACGAAGAAATAAACGGTGAAACGAAGAAAGAAACGAAGAAAGAAACGGAGGAACGGAGAAAGAAACGGAGAAACGGAGAAATAAATGGAGAAACGAAGAAATAAACCGAGAAACGGAGAAAGGAACGGAGAAACGAACAAAGAAACGGAGAAACGAAGAAAGAAACGGAGAAACGAAGAAAGAACAGGAGAAACGAAGAAAGAAACGGAGAAACGAAGAAATAAACCGAGAAACGGAGAAAGGAACGGAGAAACGAACAAAGAAACGGAGAAACGAAGAAAGAAACGGAGAAACGAAGAAAGAACAGGAGAAACGAAGAAAGAACCGGAGAAACGAAGAAAGAAACGGAGAAACGAACAAAGAAACGGAGAAACGAAGAGGGAAACGGAGAAACGGAGAAATAAATGGAGAAACGAAGAAATAAACGGAGAAACGAACAAAGAAACGGAGAAACGAAGAAAGAATCGGAGCAACGAATAAAGAAACGGAGAAACGATGAAAGAAACGGAGACACGAAGAAAGAAACGGAGAAACGAAGAAAGAAACGGAGAAACGAACAAGGAAACGGAGAAACGAACAAAGAAACGTAGAAACGGAGAAATAAATGGAGAAACGAAGAAAGAAACGGAGAAACGAGGAAAGAAACGGAGAAACGAAGAAAGAAACGGAGAAGCGAACAAAGAAACGGAGAAACGAAGAAAGAAACGGAGAAACGAAGAAAGAAACGGAGAAACGAAGAAGGAAACGGAGAAACGATGAAAGAAACGGAGAAATGAACAAAGAAACGGAGAAACGAAGAAAGAAACGGAGAAACGGAGAAATAAATGGAGAAACGAAGAAATAAACGCAGAAACGAAGAAAGGAACGGAGAAACGAAGAAAGAAACGGAGAAACGGAGAAATAAATGGAGAAACGAAGAAAGAATAGTAGAAACGAAGAAAGAACCGGAGAAACGGACAAAGAAACGGAGAAACGAACAAAGAAACGGAGAAACGAAGAAAGAAACGGAGAAACGGAGAAATAAATGGAGAAACGAAGAAAGGAACGGAGAAACGAAGAAAGAAACGGAGAAACGAAGAAAGAAACGGAGAAACGGAGAAAGAAACGGAGATAGAAACGGAGAAATAAATGGATAAACGCAGAAATAAACGGTGAAACGAAGAAAGAAACGGAGGAACGGAGAAAGAAACGGAGAAACAGAGAAATAAATGGAGAAGCGAAGAAATAGACCGAGAAACGGAGAAAGGAACGGAGAAACCAACAAAGAAACGGAGAAACGAAGAAAGAAACGGAGAAACGAAGAAAGAACAGGAGAAACGAAGAAAGAACCGGAGAAACGAAGAAATAAACCGAGAAACGGAGAAAGGAACGGAGAAACGAACAAAGAAACGGAGAAACGAAGAAAGAAACGGAGAAACGAAGAAAGAACAGGAGAAACGGAGAAAGAACCGGAGAAACGAAGAAAGAAACGGAGAAACGAAGAAAGAAACGGAGATACGATGAAAGAAACGGAGTAACGAAGAAAGAAACGGAGAAACGGAGAAATAAATGTAGAAACGAAGAAATAAACGGAGGATCGAACCAGGAAACGGAGAAACGAAGAAAGAAACGGAGAATCGAAGAAAGAAATGGAGAAACGAAGAAAGAAACGGAGAAAAGAAGAAAGAAACGGAGATACGAAAAAATAAACGGAGAAACGAAGAAAGAAACGGCGAAACGAAGAAAGAAACGGAGACACGAAGAAAGAAACGGAGAAACGAAGAAAGAATAGTAGAAACGAAGAAAGAACCGGAGAAACGGACAAAGAAACGGAGAAACGAACAAAGAAACGGAGAAACGAAGAAAGAAACGGAGAAACGGAGAAATAAATGGATAAACGAAGAAATAAACGGAGAAACGAACAAGGAAACGGAGAAACGAAGAAAGAAACGGAGAAACGGAGAAATAAATGGAGAAACGAAGAAATAAACGGAGAAACGAAGAAAGGAACGGAGAAACGAAGAAAGAAACGGAGAAACGAAGAAAGAACAGGAGAAACGAAGAAAGAACCGGAGAAACGAAGAAATAAACCGAGAAACGGAGAAAGGAACGGAGAAACGAACAAAGAAACGGAGAAACGAAGAAAGAAACGGAGAAACGAAGAAAGAACAGGAGAAATGAAGAAAGAACCGGAGAAACGAAGAAAGAAACGGAGAAACGAAGAAAGAAACGGAGATACGATGAAAGAAACGGAGTAACGAAGAAAGAAACGGAGAAACGGAGAAATAAATGTAGAAACGAAGAAATAAACGGAGGAACGAACCAAGAAACGGAGAAACGAAGAAAGAAACGGAGAATCGAAGAAAGAAATGGAGAAACGAAGAAAGAAACGGAGAAACGAAGAAAGAAACGGAGATACGAAAAAATAAACGGAGAAACGAAGAAAGAAACGGAGAAACGAAGAAAGAAACGGAGACACGAAGAAAGAAACGGAGAAACGAAGAAAGAATAGTAGAAACGAAGAAAGAACCGGAGAAACGGACAAAGAAACGGAGAAACGAACAAAGAAACGGAGAAACGAAGAAAGAAACGGAGAAATGGAGAAATAAATGGATAAACGAAGAAATAAACGGAGAAACGAACAAGGAAACGGAGAAACGAAGAAAGAAACGGAGAAACGGAGAAATAAATGGAGAAACGAAGAAATAAACGGAGAAACGAAGATAGGAACGGAGAAACGAAGAAAGAAACGGAGAAACGAAGAAAGAAACGGAGATTCGATGAAAGAAACGGAGTATCGAAGAAAGAAACGGAGAAACGGAGAAATAAATGGAGAAACGAAGAAAGAATAGTAGAAACGAAGAAGGAACCGGAGAAACGGACAAAGAAACGGAGAAACGAACAAAGAAACGGAGAAACGAAGGAAGAAACGGAGAAACGAAGAAAGAAACGGAGAAACGGAGAAAACAATGGAGAAACGAAGAAATAAACCGAGAAACGGAGAAAGAAACGGAGAAACGAACAAAGAAACGGAGAAACGAAGAAAGAAACGGAGAAACGAAGAAAGAAACGGAGAAACGAAGAAAGAAACGGAGATTCGATGAAAGAAACGGAGAAACGAAGAAACAAACGGAGAAACGGAGAAATAAATGGAGAAACGAAGAAATAAACGGAGAAACGAACAAGGAAACGGACAAACGAAGAAAGAAACGGAGAAATAAATGGAGAAACGAAGAAATAAACGGAGAAACGAAGAAAGGAACGGAGAAACGAAGAAAGAAACGGAGAAACGAAGAAAGAAACGGAGATTCGATGAAAGAAACGGAGTAACGAAGAAAGAAACGGAGAAACGGAGAAATAAATGGATAAACGAAGAAATAAACGGTGAAACGAAGAAAGAAACGGAGGAACGGAGAAAGAAACGGAGAAACGGAGAAATAAATGGAGAAACGAAGAAATAAACGGAGAAACGAAGAAAGGAACGGAGAAACGAAGAAAGAAACGGAAAAACGGAGAAAGAAACGGAGATTCGATGAAAGAAACGGAGAAACGAAGAAACAAACGGAGAAACGGAGAAATAAATGGAGAAACGAAGAAATAAACGGAGAAACGAACAAGGAAACGGACAAACGAAGAAAGAAACGGAGAAATAAAAGGAGAAACGAAGAAATAAACGGAGAAACGAAGAAAGGATCGGAGAAACGAAGAAAGAAACGGAGAAACGAAGAAAGAAACGGAGATTCGATGAAAGAAACGGAGCAACGAAGAAAGAAACGGAGAAACGGAGAAATAAATGGATAAACGAAGAAATAAACGGTGAAACGAAGAAAGAAACGGAGGAACGGAGAAAGAAACGGAGAAACGGAGAAATAAATGGAGAAGCGAAGAAATAGACCGAGAAACGGAGAAAGGAACGGAGAAACCAACAAAGAAACGGAGAAACGAAGAAAGAAACGGAGAAACGAAGAAAGAACAGGAGAAACGAAGAAAGAACCGGAGAAACGAAGAAATAAACCGAGAAACGGAGAAAGGAACGGAGAAACGAACAAAGAAACGGAGAAACGAACAAAGAAACGGAGAAACGAAGAAAGAACAGGAGAAACGAAGAAAGGAACGGCGAAACGAAGAAAGAAACGGAGAAACGAAGAAAGAAACGGAGATACGATGAAAGAAACCGAGTAACGAAGAAAGAAACGGAGAAACGGAGAAATAAATGTAGAAACGAAGAAATAAACGGAGGAACGAACCAGGAAACGGAGAAACGAAGAAAGAAACGGAGAATCGAAGAAAGAAATGGAGAAACGAAGAAAGAAACGGAGAAACGGAGAAAGAAACGGAGAAACGAACAAGGAAACCGAGAAACGAAGAAAGAAACGAAGAAACGAAGAAAGAAACGGAGAAACGAAGAAATAAACGGAGAAACGAAGAAAGGAACGGAGAAACGAAGAAAGAAACGGAGAAACGAAGTAAGAAACGGAGATTCGATGAAAGAAACGGAGTAACGAAGAAAGAAACGGAGAAATAAATGGATAAACGAAGAAATAAACGGAGAAACAAAGAAAGAAACGAAGAAAGAAACGGAGAAACGAAGAAAGAAACGGAGAGACGGAGAAAACAATGGAGAAACGAAGAAATAAACCGAGAAACGGAGAAAGAAACGGAGAAACGAACAAAGAAACGGAGAAACGAAGAAAGAAACGGAGAAACGAAGAAAGAAACGGAGAAACGAAGAAAGAACCGGAGAAACGAAGAAAGAAACGGAGAAACGAACAAAGAAACGGAGACACGAAGAAAGAAACGGAGAAACGGAGAAATAAATGGAGAAACGAAGAAATAAACGGAGGAACGAACAAGGAAACGGAGAAACGAAGAAATAAACGGAGAAACGAAGAAAGGAACGGAGAAACGAAGAAAGAAACGGAGAAACGAAGAAAGAAACGGAGATTCGATGAAAGAAACGGAGAAACGAAGAAACAAACGGAGAAACGGAGAAATAAATGGAGAAACGAAGAAATAAACGGAGAAACGAACAAGGAAACGGACAAACGAAGAAAGAAACGGAGAAACGGAGAAATAAATGGAGAAACGAAGAAATAAACCGAGAAACGGAGAAAGGAACGGAGAAACGAACAAAGAAACGGAGAAACGAACAAAGAAACGGAGAAACGAAGAAAGAAACGGAGAAACGAAGAAAGAAACGGAGAAACGAAGAAAGAACCGGAGAAACGAAGAAAGAAACGGAGAAACGAACAAAGAAACGGAGACACGAAGAAAGAAACGGAGAAACGGAGAAATAAATGGAGAAACGAAGAAATAAACGGAGGAACGAACAAGGAAACGGAGAAACGAAGAAATAAACGGAGAAACGAAGAAAGGAACGGAGAAACGAAGAAAGAAACGGAGAAACGAAGAAAGAAACGGAGATTCGATGAAAGAAACGGAGAAACGAAGAAACAAACGGAGAAACGGAGAAATAAATGGAGAAACGAAGAAATAAACGGAGAAACGAACAAGGAAACGGACAAACGAAGAAAGAAACGGAGAAACGGAGAAATAAATGGAGAAACGAAGAAATAAACCGAGAAACGGAGAAAGGAACGGAGAAACGAACAAAGAAACGGAGAAACGAAGAAAGAAACGGAGAAACGAAGAAAGAACAGGAGAAACGAAGAAAGAAACGGAGAAACGAAGAAATAAACCGAGAAACGGAGAAAGGAACGGAGAAACGAACAAAGAAACGGAGAAACGAAGAAATAAACCGAGAAACGGAGAAAGGAACGGAGAAACGAACAAAGAAACGGAGAAACGAAGAAAGAAACGGAGAAACGAAGAAAGAACAGGAGAAACGAAGAAAGAACCGGAGAAACGAAGAAAGAAACGGAGAAACGAACAAAGAAACGGAGAAACGAAGAAAGAAACGGAGAAACGGAGAAATAAATGGAGAAACGAAGAAATAAACGGAGAAACGAACAAAGAAACGGAGAAACGAAGAAAGAACCGGAGCAACGAATAAAGAAACGGAGAAACGATGAAAGAAACGGAGACACGAAGAAAGAAACGGAGAAACGAAGAAAGAAACGGAGAAACGAACAAGGAAACGGAGAAACGAACAAAGAAACGTAGAAACGGAGAAATAAATGGAGAAACGAAGAAAGAAACGGAGAAACGAGGAAAGAAACGGAGAAACAAAGAAAGAAACGGAGAAGCGAACAAAGAAACGGAGAAACGAAGAAAGAAACGGAGAAACGAAGAAAGAAACGGAGAAACGAAGAAGGAAACGGAGAAACGATGAAAGAAACGGAGAAATGAACAAAGAAACGGAGAAACGAAGAAAGAAACGGAGAAACGGAGAAATAAATGGAGAAACGAAGAAATAAACGCAGAAACGAAGAAAGGAACGGAGAAACGAAGAAAGAAACGGAGAAACGAAGAAAGAAACGGAGATTCGATGAAAGAAATGGAGTAACGAAGAAAGAAACGGAGAAACGGAGAAATAAATGGAGAAACGAAGAAAGAATAGTAGAAACGAAGAAAGAACCGGAGAAACGGACAAAGAAACGGAGAAACGAACAAAGAAACGGAGAAACGAAGAAAGAAACGGAGAAACGGAGAAATAAATGGAGAAACGAAGAAAGGAACGGAGAAACGAAGAAAGAAACGGAGAAACCAAGAAAGAAACGGAGAAACGGAGAAAGAAACGGAGATAGAAACGGAGAAACGGAGAAATAAATGGAGAAACAAAGAAATAAACGGAGAAACGAACAAGGAAACGGACAAACGAAGAATGAAACAGAGAAACGGAGAAATAAATGGAGAAACGAAGAAATAAACGGAGAAACGAAGAAAGGAACGGCGAAACGAAGAAAGAAACGGAGAAACGAAGAAAGAAACGGAGATTCGATGAAAGAAACGGAGTAACGAAGAAAGAAACGGAGAAACGGAGAAATAAATGGATAAACGAAGAAATAAACGGAGAAACACAGAAAGAAACGAAGAAAGAAACGGAGAAACGAAGAAAGAAACGGAGAAACGGAGAAAACAATGGAGAAACGAAGAAATAAACCGAGAAACGGAGAAAGAAACGGAGAAACGAACAAAGAAACGGAGAAACGAAGAAAGAAACGGAGAAACGAAGAAAGAAACGGAGAAACGAAGAAAGAACCGGAGAAACGAAGAAAGAACAGGAGAAACGAAGAAAGAACCGGAGAAACGAAGAAAGAAACGGAGAAACGAAGAAAGAAACGGAGATACGATGAAAGAAACGGAGTAACGAAGAAAGAAACGGAGAAACGGAGAAATAAATGTAGAAACGAAGAAATAAACGGAGGAACGAACCAGGAAACGGAGAAACGAAGAAAGAAACGGAGAATCGAAGAAAGAAATGGAGAAACGAAGAAAGAAACGGAGAAACGGAGAAATACATGCAGAAACGAAGAAATAAACGGAGAAACGAACAAGGAAACGGACAAACGAAGAAAGAAACGGAGAAATAAATGGAGAAACGAAGAAATAAACGGAGAAACGAAGAAAGGAACGGAGAAACGAAGAAAGAAACGGAGAAACGAAGAAAGAAACGGAGATTCGATGAAAGAAACGGAGTAACGAAGAAAGAAACGGAGAAACGGAGAAATAAATGGATAAACGAAGAAATAAACGGTGAAACGAACAAGGAAACGGACAAACGAAGAAAGAAACGGAGAAACGGAGAAATAAATGGAGAAACGAAGAAATAAACCGAGAAACGGAGAAAGGAACGGAGAAACGAACAAAGAAACGGAGAAACGAAGAAAGAAACGGAGAAACGAAGAAAGAAACGGAGAAACGAACAAAGAAACGGAGACACGAAGAAAGAAACGGAGAAACGGAGAAATAAATGGAGAAACGAAGAAATAAACGGAGGAACGAACAAGGAAACGGAGAAACGAAGAAATAAACGGAGAAACGAAGAAAGGAACGGAGAAACGAAGAAAGAAACGGAGAAACGAAGAAAGAAACGGAGATTCGATGAAAGAAACGGAGAAACGAAGAAACAAACGGAGAAACGGAGAAATAAATGGAGAAACGAAGAAATAAACGGAGAAACGAACAAGGAAACGGACAAACGAAGAAAGAAACGGAGAAACGGAGAAATAAATGGAGAAACGAAGAAATAAACCGAGAAACGGAGAAAGGAACGGAGAAACGAACAAAGAAACGGAGAAACGAAGAAAGAAACGGAGAAACGAAGAAAGAACAGGAGAAACGAAGAAAGAAACGGAGAAACGAAGAAATAAACCGAGAAACGGAGAAAGGAACGGAGAAACGAACAAAGAAACGGAGAAACGAAGAAATAAACCGAGAAACGGAGAAAGGAACGGAGAAACGAACAAAGAAACGGAGAAACGAAGAAAGAAACGGAGAAACGAAGAAAGAACAGGAGAAACGAAGAAAGAACCGGAGAAACGAAGAAAGAAACGGAGAAACGAACAAAGAAACGGAGAAACGAAGAAAGAAACGGAGAAACGGAGAAATAAATGGAGAAACGAAGAAATAAACGGAGAAACGAACAAAGAAACGGAGAAACGAAGAAAGAACCGGAGCAACGAATAAAGAAACGGAGAAACGATGAAAGAAACGGAGACACGAAGAAAGAAACGGAGAAACGAAGAAAGAAACGGAGAAACGAACAAGGAAACGGAGAAACGAACAAAGAAACGTAGAAACGGAGAAATAAATGGAGAAACGAAGAAAGAAACGGAGAAACGAGGAAAGAAACGGAGAAACAAAGAAAGAAACGGAGAAGCGAACAAAGAAACGGAGAAACGAAGAAAGAAACGGAGAAACGAAGAAAGAAACGGAGAAACGAAGAAGGAAACGGAGAAACGATGAAAGAAACGGAGAAATGAACAAAGAAACGGAGAAACGAAGAAAGAAACGGAGAAACGGAGAAATAAATGGAGAAACGAAGAAATAAACGCAGAAACGAAGAAAGGAACGGAGAAACGAAGAAAGAAACGGAGAAACGAAGAAAGAAACGGAGATTCGATGAAAGAAATGGAGTAACGAAGAAAGAAACGGAGAAACGGAGAAATAAATGGAGAAACGAAGAAAGAATAGTAGAAACGAAGAAAGAACCGGAGAAACGGACAAAGAAACGGAGAAACGAACAAAGAAACGGAGAAACGAAGAAAGAAACGGAGAAACGGAGAAATAAATGGAGAAACGAAGAAAGGAACGGAGAAACGAAGAAAGAAACGGAGAAACCAAGAAAGAAACGGAGAAACGGAGAAAGAAACGGAGATAGAAACGGAGAAACGGAGAAATAAATGGAGAAACAAAGAAATAAACGGAGAAACGAACAAGGAAACGGACAAACGAAGAATGAAACAGAGAAACGGAGAAATAAATGGAGAAACGAAGAAATAAACGGAGAAACGAAGAAAGGAACGGCGAAACGAAGAAAGAAACGGAGAAACGAAGAAAGAAACGGAGATTCGATGAAAGAAACGGAGTAACGAAGAAAGAAACGGAGAAACGGAGAGATAAATGGATAAACGAAGAAATAAACGGAGAAACACAGAAAGAAACGAAGAAAGAAACGGAGAAACGAAGAAAGAAACGGAGAAACGGAGAAAACAATGGAGAAACGAAGAAATAAACCGAGAAACGGAGAAAGAAACGGAGAAACGAACAAAGAAACGGAGAAACGAAGAAAGAAACGGAGAAACGAAGAAAGAAACGGAGAAACGAAGAAAGAACCGGAGAAACGAAGAAAGAACAGGAGAAACGAAGAAAGAACCGGAGAAACGAAGAAAGAAACGGAGAAACGAAGAAAGAAACGGAGATACGATGAAAGAAACGGAGCAACGAAGAAAGAAACGGAGAAACGGAGAAATAAATGTAGAAACGAAGAAATAAACGGAGGAACGAACCAGGAAACGGAGAAACGAAGAAAGAAACGGAGAATCGAAGAAAGAAATGGAGAAACGAAGAAAGAAACGGAGAAACGGAGAAATACATGCAGAAACGAAGAAATAAACGGAGAAACGAACAAGGAAACGGACAAACGAAGAAAGAAACGGAGAAATAAATGGAGAAACGAAGAAATAAACGGAGAAACGAAGAAAGGAACGGAGAAACGAAGAAAGAAACGGAGAAACGAAGAAAGAAACGGAGATTCGATGAAAGAAACGGAGTAACGAAGAAAGAAACGGAGAAACGGAGAAATAAATGGATAAACGAAGAAATAAACGGTGAAACGAAGAAAGAAACGGAGGAACGGAGAACGAAACGGAGAAACGGAGAAATAAATGGAGAAACGAAGAAATAAACGGAGAAACGAAGAAAGGAACGGAGAAACGAAGAAAGAAACGGAGAAACGAAGAAAGAAACGGAGATTCGATGAAAGAAACGGAGAAACGAAGAAACAAACGGAGAAACGGAGAAATATATGGAGAAACGAAGAAATAAACGGAGAAACGAACAAGGAAACGGAC
This sequence comes from Ptiloglossa arizonensis, assembly GCF_051014685.1. Taxonomy (NCBI): domain Eukaryota; kingdom Metazoa; phylum Arthropoda; class Insecta; order Hymenoptera; family Colletidae; genus Ptiloglossa; species Ptiloglossa arizonensis. Next base: position 78,101 of record NW_027479316.1, read on the forward strand.
AAACGAAGAAAGAAACGGAGAAATAAATGGAGAAACGAAGAAATAAACGGAGAAACGAAGAAAGAACAGGAGAAACGAAGAAAGAACCGGAGAAACGAAGAAAGAAACGGAGAAACGAACAAAGAAACGGAGAAACGAAGAAAGAAACGGAGAAACGGAGAAATAAATGGAGAAACGAAGAAATAAACGGAGAAACGGAGAAACGAAGAAAGAACCGGAGCAACGAATAAAGAAACGGAGAAACGATGAAAGAAACGGAGACACGAAGAAAGAAACGGAGAAACGAAGAAAGAAACGGAGAAACGAACAAGGAAACGGAGAAACGAACAAAGAAACGTAGAAACGGAGAAATAAATGGAGAAACGAAGAAAGAAACGGAGAAACGAGGAAAGAAACGGAGAAACAAAGAAAGAAACGGAGAAGCGAACAAAGAAACGGAGAAACGAAGAAAGAAACGGAGAAACGAAGAAAGAAACGGAGAAACGAAGAAGGAAACGGAGAAACGATGAAAGAAACGGAGAAATGAACAAAGAAACGGAGAAACGAAGAAAGAAACGGAGAAACGGAGAAATAAATGGAGAAACGAAGAAATAAACGCAGAAACGAAGAAAGGAACGGAGAAACGAAGAAAGAAACGGAGAAACGAAGAAAGAAACGGAGATTCGATGAAAGAAATGGAGTAACGAGGAAAGAAACGGAGAAACGGAGAAATAAATGGAGAAACGAAGAAAGAATAGTAGAAACGAAGAAAGAACCGGAGAAACGGACAAAGAAACGGAGAAACGAACAAAGAAACGGAGAAACGAAGAAAGAAACGGAGAAACGGAGAAATAAATGGAGAAACGAAGAAATAAACGGAGAAACGAAGAAAGAAACGGAGAAACCAAGAAAGAAACGGAGAAACGGAGAAAGAAACGGAGATAGAAACGGAGAAACGGAGAAATAAATGGAGAAACAAAGAAATAAACGGAGAAACGAACAAGGAAACGGACAAACGAAGAATGAAACAGAGAAACGGAGAAATAAATGGAGAAACGAAGAAATAAACGGAGAAACGAAGAAAGGAACGGCGAAACGAAGAAAGAAACGGAGAAACGAAGAAAGAAACGGAGATTCGATGAAAGAAACGGAGTAACGAAGAAAGAAACGGAGAAACGGAGAAATAAATGGATAAACGAAGAAATAAACGGAGAAACACAGAAAGAAACGAAGAAAGAAACGGAGAAACGAAGAAAGAAACGGAGAAACGGAGAAAACAATGGAGAAACGAAGAAATAAACCGAGAAACGGAGAAAGAAACGGAGAAACGAACAAAGAAACGGAGAAACGAAGAAAGAAACGGAGAAACGAAGAAAGAAACGGAGAAACGAAGAAAGAACCGGAGAAACGAAGAAAGAACAGGAGAAACGAAGAAAGAACCGGAGAAACGAAGAAAGAAACGGAGAAACGAAGAAAGAAACGGAGATACGATGAAAGAAACGGAGTAACGAAGAAAGAAACGGAGAAACGGAGAAATAAATGTAGAAACGAAGAAATAAACGGAGGAACGAACCAGGAAACGGAGAAACGAAGAAAGAAACGGAGAATCGAAGAAAGAAATGGAGAAACGAAGAAAGAAACGGAGATACGAAAAAATAAACGGAGAAACGAAGAAAGAAACGGAGGAACGAAGAAAGAAACGGAGACACGAAGAAAGAAACGGAGAAACGAAGAAAGAATAGTAGAAACGAAGAAAGAACAGGAGAAACGGACAAAGAAACGGAGAAACGAACAAAGAAACGGAGAAACGAAGAAAGAAACGGAGAAACGGAGAAATAAATGGATAAACGAAGAAATAAACGGAGAAACGAACAAGGAAACGGAGAAACGAAGAAAGAAACGGAGAAACGGAGAAATAAATGGAGAAACGAAGAAATAAACGGAGAAACGAAGAAAGGAACGGAGAAACGAAGAAAGAAACGGAGAAACGAAGAAAGAAACGGAGATTCGATGAAAGAAACGGAGTAACGAAGAAAGAAACGGAGAAACGGAGAAATAAATGGAGAAACGAAGAAAGAACCGGAGAAACGAAGAAAGAACAGGAGAAACGAAGAAAGAACCGGAGAAACGAAGAAAGAAACGGAGAAACGAAGAAAGAAACGGAGATACGATGAAAGAAACGGAGTAACGAAGAAAGAAACGGAGAAACGGAGAAATAAATGGAGAAACGAAGAAAGAACCGGAGAAACGAAGAAAGAACAGGAGAAACGAAGAAAGAACCGGAGAAACGAAGAAAGAAACGGAGAAACGAAGAAAGAAACGGAGATACGATGAAAGAAACGGAGTAACGAAGAAAGAAACGGAGAAACGGAGAAATAAATGTAGAAACGAAGAAATAAACGGAGGAACGAACCAGGAAACGGAGAAACGAAGAAAGAAACGGAGAAACGAAGAAGGAAACGGAGAAACGATGAAAGAAACGGAGAAATGAACAAAGAAACGGAGAAACGAAGAAAGAAACGGAGAAACGGAGAAATAAATGGAGAAACGAAGAAATAAACGCAGAAACGAAGAAAGGAACGGAGAAACGAAGAAAGAAACGGAGAAACGAAGAAAGAAACGGAGATTCGATGAAAGAAATGGAGTAACGAGGAAAGAAACGGAGAAACGGAGAAATAAATGGAGAAACGAAGAAAGAATAGTAGAAACGAAGAAAGAACCGGAGATTCGATGAAAGAAACGGAGAAACGAAGAAACAAACGGAGAAACGGAGAAATACATGCAGAAACGAAGAAATAAACGGAGAAACGAACAAGGAAACGGACAAACGAAGAAAGAAACGGAGAAATAAATGGAGAAACGAAGAAATAAACGGAGAAACGAAGAAAGGAACGGAGAAACGAAGAAAGAAACGGAGAAACGAAGAAAGAAACGGAGATTCGATGAAAGAAACGGAGTAACGAAGAAAGAAACGGAGAAACGGAGAAATAAATGGATAAACGAAGAAATAAACGGTGAAACGAAGAAAGAAACGGAGGAACGGAGAAAGAAACGGAGAAACGGAGAAATAAATGGAGAAACGAAGAAATAAACGGAGAAACGAAGAAAGGAACGGAGAAACGAAGAAAGAAACGGAGAAACGAAGAAAGAAACGGAGATTCGATGAAAGAAACGGAGAAACGAAGAAACAAACGGAGAAACGGAGAAATATATGGAGAAACGAAGAAATAAACGGAGAAACGAACAAGGAAACGGACAAACGAAGAAAGAAACGGAGAAATAAATGGAGAAACGAAGAAATAAACGGAGAAACGAAGAAAGGATCGGAGAAACGAAGAAAGAAACGGAGAAACGAAGAAAGAAACGGAGATTCGATGAAAGAAACGGAGTAACGAAGAAAGAAACGGAGAAACGGAGAAATAAATGGATAAACGAAGAAATAAACGGTGAAACGAAGAAAGAAACTGAGGAACGGAGAAAGAAACGGAGAAACGGAGAAATAAATGGAGAAGCGAAGAAATAGACCGAGAAACGGAGAAAGGAACGGAGAAACCAACAAAGAAACGGAGAAACGAAGAAAGAAACGGAGAAACGAAGGAAGAACAGGAGAAACGAAGAAAGAACCGGAGAAACGAAGAAATAAACCGAGAAACGGAGAAAGGAACGGAGAAACGAACAAAGAAACGGAGAAACGAAGAAAGAAACGGAGAAACGAAGAAAGAAACGGAGAAACGAAGAAAGAACCGGAGAAACGAAGAAAGAACAGGAGAAACGAAGAAAGAACCGGAGAAACGAAGAAAGAAACGGAGAAACGAAGAAAGAAACGGAGATACGATGAAAGAAACGGAGTAACGAAGAAAGAAACGGAGAAACGGAGAAATAAATGTAGAAACGAAGAAATAAACGGAGGAACGAACCAGGAAACGGAGAAACGAAGAAAGAAACGGAGAATCGAAGAAAGAAATGGAGAAACGAAGAAAGAAACGGAGAAACGAAGAAAGAAACGGAGATACGAAAAAATAAACGGAGAAACGAAGAAAGAAACGGAGGAACGAAGAAAGAAACGGAGACACGAAGAAAGAAACGGAGAAACGAAGAAAGAATAGTAGAAACGAAGAAAGAACCGGAGAAACGGACAAAGAAACGGAGAAACGAACAAAGAAACGGAGAAACGAAGAAAGAAACGGAGAAACGGAGAAATAAATGGATAAACGAAGAAATAAACGGAGAAACGAACAAGGAAACGGAGAAACGAAGAAAGAAACGGAGAAACGGAGAAATAAATGGAGAAACGAAGAAATAAACGGAGAAACGAAGAAAGGAACGGAGAAACGAAGAAAGAAACGGAGAAACGAAGAAAGAAACGGAGATTCGATGAAAGAAACGGAGTAACGAAGAAAGAAACGGAGAAACGGAGAAATAAATGGAGAAACGAAGAAAGAATAGTAGAAACGAAGAAAGAACCGGAGAAACGGACAAAGAAACGGAGAAACGAACAAAGAAACGGAGAAACGAAGAAAGAAACGGAGAAACGAAGAAAGAAACGGAGAAACGGAGAAAACAATGGAGAAACGAAGAAATAAACCGAGAAACGGAGAAAGAAACGGAGAAACGAACAAAGAAACGGAGAAACGAAGAAAGAAACGGAGAAACGAAGAAAGAAACGGAGAAACGAAGAAAGAACCGGAGAAACGAAGAAAGAAACGGAGAAACGAACAAAGAAACGGAGACACGAAGAAAGAAACGGAGGAACGGAGAAATAAATGGAGAAACGAAGAAATAAACGGAGAAACGAACAAGGAAACGGAGAAACGAAGAAAGAAACGGAGAAACGGAGAAATAAATGGAGAAACGAAGAAATAAACGGAGAAACGAAGAAAGGAACGGAGAAACGAAGAAAGAAACGGAGAAACGAAGAAAGAAACGGAGATTCGATGAAAGAAACGGAGAAACGAAGAAACAAACGGAGAAACGGAGAAATAAATGGAGAAACGAAGAAATAAACGGAGAAACGAACAAGGAAACGGACAAACGAAGAAGGAAACGGAGAAATAAATGGAGAAACGAAGAAATAAACGGAGAAACGAAGAAAGGATCGGAGAAACGAAGAAAGAAACGGAGAAACGAAGAAAGAAACGGAGATTCGATGAAAGAAACGGAGTAACGAAGGAAGAAACGGAGAAACGGAGAAATAAATGGATAAACGAAGAAATAAACGGAGGAACGAACCAGGAAACGGTGAAACGAAGAAAGAAACTGAGGAACGGAGAAAGAAACGGAGAAACGGAGAAATAAATGGAGAAACGAAGAAATAGACCGAGAAACGGAGAAAGGAACGGAGAAACTAACAAAGAAACGGAGAAACGAAGAAAGAAACGGAGAAACGAAGGAAGAACAGGAGAAACGAAGAAAGAACCGGAGAAACGAAGAAAGAAACGGAGAAACGAAGAAAGAAACGGAGATACGATGAAAGAAACGGAGTAACGAAGAAAGAAACGGAGAAACGGAGAAATAAATGTAGAAACGAAGAAATAAACGGAGGAACGAACCAGGAAACGGAGAAACGAAGAAAGAAACGGAGAATCGAAGAAAGAAATGGAGAAACGAAGAAAGAGACGGAGAAACGAAGAAAGAAACGGAGATACGAAAAAATAAACGGAGAAACGAAGAAAGAAACGGAGAAACGAAGAAAGAAACGGAGACACGAAGAAAGAAACGGAGAAACGAAGAAAGAATAGTAGAAACGAAGAAAGAACCGGAGAAACGGACAAAGAAACGGAGAAACGAACAAAGAAACGGAGAAACGAAGAAAGAAACGGAGAAACGGAGAAATAAATGGATAAACGAAGAAATAAACGGAGAAACGAACAAGGAAACGGAGAAACGAAGAAAGAAACGGAGAAACGGAGAAATAAATGGAGAAACGAAGAAATAAACGGAGAAACGAAGAAAGGAACGGAGAAACGAAGAAAGAAACGGAGAAACGAAGAAAGAAACGGAGATTCGATGAAAGAAACGGAGTAACGAAGAAAGAAACGGAGAAACGGAGAAATAAATGGATAAACGAAGAAATAAACGGTGAAACGAAGAAAGAAACGGAGGAACGGAGAAAGAAACGGAGAAACGGAGAAATAAATGGAGAAGCGAAGAAATAGACCGAGAAACGGAGAAAGGAACGGAGAAACCAACAAAGAAACGGAGAAACGAAGAAAGAAACGGAGAAACGAAGAAAGAACAGGAGAAACGAAGAAAGAACCGGAGAAACGAAGAAATAAACCGAGAAACGGAGAAAGGAACGGAGAAACGAACAAAGAAACGGAGAAACGAAGAAAGAAACGGAGAAACGAAGAAAGAACAGGAGAAACGAAGAAAGAACCGGAGAAACGAAGAAAGAAACGGAGAAACGAAGAAAGAAACGGAGATACGATGAAAGAAACGGAGTAACGAAGAAAGAAACGGAGAAACGGAGAAATAAATGTAGAAACGAAGAAATAAACGGAGGAACGAACCAGGAAACGGAGAAACGAAGAAAGAAACGGAGAATCGAAGAAAGAAATGGAGAAACGAAGAAAGAAACGGAGAAACGAAGAAAGAAACGGAGATACGAACAAATAAACGGAGAAACGAAGAAAGAAACGGAGAAACGAAGAAAGAAACGGAGACACGAAGAAAGAAACGGAGAAACGAAGAAAGAAACGGAGAAACGAACAAAGAAACGGAGAAACGAACAAAGAAACGTAGAAACGGAGAAATAAATGGAGAAACGAGGGAAGAAACGGAGAAACGGAGAAATAAATGGATAAACGAAGAAATAAACGGAGAAACGAACAAGGAAACGGAGAAACGAAGAAAGAAACGGAGAAACGGAGAAATAAATGGAGAAACGAAGAAATAAACGGAGAAACGAAGAAAGGAAAGGAGAAACGAAGAAAGGAACGGAGAAACGAAGAAAGAAACGGAGAAACGAAGAAAGAAACGGAGATTCGATGAAAGAAACGGAGTAACGAAGAAAGAAACGGAGAAACGGAGAAATAAATGGATAAACGAAGAAATAAACGGTGAAACGAAGAAAGAAACGGAGGAACGGAGAAAGAAACGGAGAAACGGAGAAATAAATGGAGAAGCGAAGAAATAGACCGAGAAACGGAGAAAGGAACGGAGAAACCAACAAAGAAACGGAGAAACGAAGAAAGAAACGGAGAAACGAAGAAAGAACAGGAGAAACGAAGAAAGAACCGGAGAAACGAAGAAATAAACCGAGAAACGGAGAAAGGAACGGAGAAACGAACAAAGAAACGGAGAAACGAAGAAAGAAACGGAGAAACGAAGAAAGAACAGGAGAAACGAAGAAAGAACCGGAGAAACGAAGAAAGAAACGGAGAAACGAAGAAAGAAACGGAGATACGATGAAAGAAACGGAGTAACGAAGAAAGAAACGGAGAAACGGAGAAATAAATGTAGAAACGAAGAAATAAACGGAGGAATGAACCAGGAAACGGAGAAACGAAGAAAGAAACGGAGAATCGAAGAAAGAAATGGAGAAACGAAGAAAGAAACGGAGAAACGAAGAAAGAAACGGAGATACGAACAAATAAACGGAGAAACGAAGAAAGAAACGGAGAAACGAAGAAAGAAACGGAGACAAGAAGAAAGAAACGGAGAAACGAAGAAAGAAACGGAGAAACGAACAAAGAAACGGAGAAACGAACAAAGAAACGTAGAAACGGAGAAATAAATGGAGAAACGAGGGAAGAAACGGAGAAACGCAGAAATAAATGGATAAACGAAGAAATAAACGGAGAAACGAACAAGGAAACGGAGAAACGAAGAAAGAAACGGAGAAACGGAGAAATAAATGGAGAAACGAAGAAATAAACGGAGAAACGAAGAAAGGAACGGAGAAACGAAGAAAGAAACGGAGAAACGAAGAAAGAAACGGAGATTCGATGAAAGGACCGGAGTAACGAAGAAAGAAACGGAGAAACGGAGAAATAAATGGATAAACGAAGAAATAAACGGTGAAACGAAGAAAGAAACGGAGGAACGGAGAAAGAAACGGAGAAACGGAGAAATAAATGGAGAAGCGAAGAAATAGACCGAGAAACGGAGAAAGGAACGGAGAAACCAACAAAGAAACGGAGAAACGAAGAAAGAAACGGAGAAACGAAGAAAGAACAGGAGAAACGAAGAAAGAACCGGAGAAACGAAGAAATAAACCGAGAAACGGAGAAAGGAACGGAGAAACGAACAAAGAAACGGAGAAACGAAGAAAGAAACGGAGAAACGAAGAAAGAACAGGAGAAACGAAGAAAGAACCGGAGAAACGAAGAAAGAAACGGAGAAACGAAGAAAGAAACGGAGATACGATGAAAGAAACGGAGTAACGAAGAAAGAAACGGAGAAACGGAGAAATAAATGTAGAAACGAAGAAATAAACGGAGGAACGAACCAGGAAACGGAGAAACGAAGAAAGAAACGGAGAATCGAAGAAAGAAATGGAGAAACGAAGAAAGAAACGGAGAAACGAAGAAAGAAACGGAGATACGAACAAATAAACGGAGAAACGAAGAAAGAAACGGAGAAACGAAGAAAGAAACGGAGACACGAAGAAAGAAACGGAGAAACGAAGAAAGAAACGGAGAAACGAACAAAGAAACGGAGAAACGAACAAAGAAACGTAGAAACGGAGAAATAAATGGAGAAACGAGGGAAGAAACGGAGAAACGAGGAAAGAAACGGAGAAACGAAGAAAGAAACGGAGAAGCGAACAAACAAACGGAGAAACGAAGAAAGAAACGGAGAAACGAAGAAAGAAACGGAGACACGAAGAAAGAAACGGAGAAACGAAGAAAGAAACGGAGAAACGAACAAAGAAACGAAGAAACGAACCAAGAAACGTAGAAACAGAGAAATAAATGGAGAAACGAAGAAATAAACGGAGAAACGAACAAGGAAACCGAGAAACGAAGAAAGAAACGAAGAAACGAAGAAAGAAACGGAGAAACGAAGAAAGAAACGGTGAAACGAAGAAAGAAACGGAGAAACGAAGAAAGAACCGGAGAAACGAACAAAGAAACGGAGAAACGAACAAAGAAACGGAGAAACGAAGAAAGAAACGGAGAAACGGAGAAATAAATGGAGAAACGGAGAAATAAATGGAGAAGCGAAGAAATAGACCGAGAAACGGAGAAAGGAACGGAGAAACCAACAAAGAAACGGAGAAACGAAGAAAGAAACGGAGAAACGAAGAAAGAACAGGAGAAACGAAGAAAGAACCGGAGAAACGAAGAAATAAACCGAGAAACGGAGAAAGGAACGGAGAAACGAACAAAGAAACGGAGAAACGAAGAAAGAAACGGAGAAACGAAGAAAGAACAGGAGAAACGAAGAAAGAACCGGAGAAACGAAGAAAGAAACGGAGAAACGAAGAAAGAAACGGAGATACGATGAAAGAAACGGAGTAACGAAGAAAGAAACGGAGAAACGGAGAAATAAATGTAGAAACGAAGAAATAAACGGAGGAACGATCCAGGAAACGGAGAAACGAAGAAAGAAACGGAGAATCGAAGAAAGAAATGGAGAAACGAAGAAAGAAACGGAGAAACGAAGAAAGAAACGGAGATACGAACAAATAAACGGAGATACGAAGAAAGAAACGGAGAAACGAAGAAAGAAACGGAGACACGAAGAAAGAAACGGAGAAACGAAGAAAGAAACGGAGAAACGAACAAAGAAACGGAGAAACGAACAAAGAAACGTAGAAACGGAGAAATAAATGGAGAAACGAGGGAAGAAACGGAGAAACGGAGAAATAAATGGATAAACGAAGAAATAAACGGAGAAACGAACAAGGAAACGGAGAAACGAAGAAAGAAACGGAGAAACGGAGAAATAAATGGAGAAACGAAGAAATAAACGGAGAAACGAAGAAAGGAACGGAGAAACGAAGAAAGAAACGGAGAAACGAAGAAAGAAACGGAGATTCGATGAAAGGACCGGAGTAACGAAGAAAGAAACGGAGAAACGGAGAAATAAATGGATAAACGAAGAAATAAACGGTGAAACGAAGAAAGAAACGGAGGAACGGAGAAAGAAACGGAGAAACGGAGAAATAAATGGAGAAGCGAAGAAATAGACCGAGAAACGGAGAAAGGAACGGAGAAAACAACAAAGAAACGGAGAAACGAAGAAAGAAACGGAGAAACGAAGAAAGAACAGGAGAAACGAAGAAAGAACCGGAGAAACGAAGAAATAAACCGAGAAACGGAGAAAGGAACGGAGAAACGAACAAAGAAACGGAGAAATGAAGAAAGAAACGGAGAAACGAAGAAAGAACAGGAGAAACGAAGAAAGAACCGGAGAAACGAAGAAAGAAACGGAGAAACGAAGAAAGAAACGGAGATTCGATGAAAGAAACGGAGAAACGAAGAAACAAACGGAGAAACGGAGAAATAAATGGAGAAACGAAGAAATAAACGGAGAAACGAACAAGGAAACGGACAAACGAAGAAATAAACGGAGAAACGGAGAAATAAATGGAGAAACGAAGAAATAAACGGAGAAACGAAGAAAGGAACGGAGAAACGAAGAAAGAAACGGAGAAACGAAGAAAGAAACGGAGATTCGATGAAAGAAACGGAGAAACGAAGAAACCAACGGAGAAACGGAGAAATAAATGGAGAAACGAAGAAATAAACGGAGAAACGAACAAGGAAACGGACAAACGAAGAAAGAAACGGAGAAACGGAGAAATAAATGGAGAAACGAAGAAATAAACGGAGAAACGAAGAAAGGAACGGAGAAACGAAGAAAGAAACGGAGAAACGAAGAAAGAAACGCAGATACGATGAAAGAAACGGAGTAACGAAGAAAGAAACGGAGAAACGGAGAAATAAATGGAGAAACGAAGAAATAAACGGAGGAACGAACCAGGAAACGGAGAAACGAAGAAAGAAACAGAGAATCGAAGAAAGAAATGGAGAGACGAAGAAAGAAATGGAGAAACGAAGAAAGAAACGGAGAAACGAAGAAAGAAACGGAGAAACGAAGAAAGAAACGGAGAAACGGTGAAAGAAACGGAGAAACGAACAAAGAAACGTAGAAACGGAGAAATAAATGGAGAAACGAAGAAAGAAACGGAGAAACGAAGAAATAAACGGAGAAACGAAGAAAGAACAGGAGAAACGAAGAAAGAACCGGAGAAACGAAGAAAGAAACGGAGAAACGAACAAAGAAACGGAGAAACGAAGAAAGAAACGGAGAAACGGAGAAATAAATGGAGAAACGAAGAAATAAAGGGAGAAACGAAGAAAGAAACGGAGGAACGAAGAAAGAACCGGAGCAACGAATCAAGAAACGGAGAAACGAAGTAAGAAACGGAGACACGAAGAAAGAAACGGAGAAACGAAGAAAGAAACGGAGAAACGAACAAAGAAACGGAGAAACGAACAAAGAAACGTAGAAACGGAGAAATAAATGGAGTTACAAAGAAATAAACGGAGAAACGAAGAAAGAAACCGAGGAACGAACAAAGAAACGGAGAAACGAACAAAGAAACGTAGAAACGGAGAAATAAATGGAGAAACGAAGAAATAAACGGAGAAACGAACAAGGAAACCGAGAAACGAAGAAAGAAACGGAGGAACGGAGAAATAAATGGAGAAACGAAGAAATTAACCGAGAAACGGAGAAATAAATGGAGAAACGAAGAAATAAACGGAGAAACGAACAAGGAAACCGAGAAACGAAGAAAGAAACGAAGAAACGAAGAAAGAAACGGAGAAACGAAGAAAGAAACGGTGAAACGAAGAAAGAAACGGAGAAACGGAGAAATAAATGGAGAAACGAAGAAATTAACCGAGAAACGGAGAAAGAAACGGAGAAACGAACAAAGAAACGGAGAAACGAAGAAAGAAACGGAGAAACGAAGAAAGAAACGGAGAAACGAACAAAGAACCGGAGAAACGAACAAAGAAACGGAGAAACGAACAAAGAAACGGAGAAACGAAGAAAGAAACGGAGAAACGGAGAAATAAATGGAGAAACAAAGAAATAAACGGAGAAACGAAGAAAGAACAGGAGAAACGAAGAAAGAACCGGAGAAACGAAGAAAGAAACGGAGAAACGAACAAAGAAACGGAGAAACGAAGAAAGAAACGGAGAAACGGAGAAATAAATGGAGAAACGAAGAAATAAACGGAGAAACGAAGAGAGAAACGGAGAAACGAAGAAAGAACAGGAGAAACGAAGAAAGAACCGGAGAAACGAAGAAAGAAACGGAGAAACGAACAAAGAAACGGAGAAACGAAGAAAGAAACGTAGAAACGGAGAAATAAATGGAGAAACGAAGAAATAAGCGGAGAAACGAACAAGGAAACCGAGAAACGAAGAAAGAAACGGAGGAACGGAGAAATAAATGGAGAAACGAAGAAATTAACCGAGAAACGAAGAAAGAAACGAAGAAACGAAGAAAGAAACGGAGAAACGAAGAAAGAAACGGTGAAACGAAGAAAGAAACGGAGAAACGGAGAAATAAATGGAGAAACGAAGAAATTAACCGAGAAACGGAGAAAGAAACGGAGAAACGAACAAAGAAACGGAGAAACGAAGAAAGAAACGGAGAAACGAAGAAAGAAACGGAGAAACGGAGAATTAAATGGATAAACGAAGAAATAAACGGTGAAACGAAGAAAGAAACGGAGGAACGGAGAAAGAAACGGAGAAACGGAGAAATAAATGGAGAAGCGAAGAAATAAACCGAGAAACGGAGAAAGGAACGGAGAAACCAACAAAGAAACGGAGAAACGAAGAAAGAAACGGAGAAACGAAGAAAGAACAGGAGAAACGAAGAAAGAACCGGAGAAACGAAGAAAGAAACGGAGAAACGAACAAAGAAACGGAGAAACGAAGAAAGAAACGGAGAAACAGAGAAATAAATGGAGAAACGAAGAAATAAACGGAGAAACGAAGAAAGAAACGGAGAAACGAAGAAAGAAACGGAGCAACGAATCAAGAAACGGAGAAACGAAGTAAGAAACGGAGACACGAAGAAAGAAACGGAGAAACGAAGAAAGAAACGGAGAAACGAACAAAGAAACGGAGAAACGAACAAAGAAACGTAGAAACGGAGAAATAAATGGAGAAACGAAGAAATAAACGGAGAATCGAACAAGGAAACCGAGAAACGAAGAAAGAAACGAAGAAACGAAGAAAGAAACGGAGAAACGAAGAAAGAAACGGAGAAACGAAGAAAGAAACGGAGATACGATGAAAGAAACGGAGTAACGAAGAAAGAAACGGAGAAACGGAGAAATAAATGGAGAAACGAAGAAATAAACGGAGGAACGAACCAGGAAACGGAGAAACGAAGAAAGAAACAGAGAATCGAAGAAAGAAATGGAAAAACGAAGAAAGAAATGGAGAAACGAAGAAAGAAACGGAGAAACGAAGAAAGAAACAGAGAAACGAAGAAAGAAACGGAGAAACGGTGAAAGAAACGGAGAAACGGACAAAGAAACGTAGAAACGGAGAAATAAATTGAGAAACGAAGAAAGAAACGGAGAAACGAAGAAATAAACGGAGAAACGAAGAAAGAACAGGAGAAACGAAGAAAGAACCGGAGAAACGAAGAAAGAAACGGAGAAACGAACAAAGAAACGGAGAAACGAACAAAGAAACGGAGAAACGAAGAAAGAAACGGAGAAACGGAGAAATAAATGGAGAAACAAAGAAATAAACGGAGAAACGAAGAAAGAACAGGAGAAACGAAGAAAGAACCGGAGAAACGAAGAAAGAAACGGAGAAACGAACAAAGAAACGGAGAAACGAAGAAAGAAACGGAGAAACGGAGAAATAAATGGAGAAACGAAGAAATAAACGGAGAAACGAAGAAAGAAACGGAGAAACGAAGAAAGAACCGGAGCAACGAATCAAGAAACGGAGAAACGAAGTAACAAACGGAGACACGAAGAAAGAAACGGAGAAACGAAGAAAGAAACGGAGAAACGAACAAAGAAACGGAGAAACGAACAAAGAAACGTAGAAACGGAGAAATAAATGGAGATACAAAGAAATAAACGGAGAAACGAAGAAAGAAACCGAGGAATGAACAAAGAAACGGAGAAACGAACAAAGAAACGTAGAAACGGAGAAATAAATGGAGAAACGAAGAAATAAACGGAGAAACGAACAAGGAAACCGAGAAACGAAGAAAGAAACGGAGGAACGGAGAAATAAATGGAGAAACGAAGAAATTAACCGAGAAACGGAGAAATAAATGGAGAAACGAAGAAATAAACGGAGAAACGAACAAGGAAACCGAGAAACGAAGAAAGAAACGAAGAAACGAAGAAAGAAACGGAGAAACGAAGAAAGAAACGGTGAAACGAAGAAAGAAACGGAGAAACGGAGAAATAAATGGAGAAACGAAGATATTAACCGAGAAACGGAGAAAGAAACGGAGAAACGAACAAAGAAACGGAGAAACGAAGAAAGAAACGGAGAAACGAAGAAAGAAACGGAGAAACGAACAAAGAACCGGAGAAACGAACAATGAAACGGAGAAACGAACAAAGAAACGGAGAAACGAAGAAAGAAACGGAGAAACGGAGAAATAAATGGAGAAACAAAGAAATAAACGGAGAAACGAAGAATGGAACGGAGAAACGAAGAAAGAAACGGAGAAACGAAGAAAGAAACTGAGAATCGGAGAAATAAATGGAGAAACGAAGAAATAAACGGTGAAGCGAAGAAAGAAACGAAGAAAGAAACGGAGGAACGGAGAAAGAAACGGAGAAACGGAGAAATAAATGGAGAAACGAAGAAATAAACGGAGAAACGATCAAGGAAACGGACAAACGAAGAGTGAAACGGAGAAACGGAGAAATAAATGGAGAAACGAAGAAATAAACGGAGAAACGAAGAAAGGAACGGCGAAACGAAGAAAGAAACGGAGAAACGAAGAAAGAAACGGAGATTCGATGAAAGAAACGGAGTAACGAAGAAAGAATCGGAGAAACGGAGAAATAAATGGATAAACGAAGAAATAAACGGAGAAACGAAGAAAGAAACGGAGAAACGAAGAAAGAAACGGAGAAAACAATGGAGAAACGAAGAAATAAACCGAGAAACGGAGAAAGAAACGGAGAAACGAACAAAGAAACGGAGAAAAGAAGAAAGAAACGGAGAAACGAAGAAAGAAACGGAGAAACGAAGAAAGAACCGGAGAAACGAACAAAGAAACGGAGAAACGAACAAACAAACGGAGACACGAAGAAAGAAACGGAGAAACGGAGAAATAAATGGAGAAACGAAGAAATAATCGGAGAAACGAACAAGGAAACGGAGAAACGAAGAAAGAAACGGAGAAACGGAGAAATAAATGGAGAAACAAAGAAATAAACGGAGAAACGAAGAATGGAACGGAGAAACGAAGAAAGAAACGGAGAAACGAAGAAAGAAACGGAGATTCGATGAAAGAAACGGAGAAACGAAGAAAGAAACAGAGAAACGGAGAAATAAATGGAGAAACGAAGAAATAAACTGTGAAACGAAGAAAGAAACGAAGAAAGAAACGGAGGAACGCAGAAAGAAACGGAGAAACGGAGAAATAAATGGAGAAACGAAGAAATAAACGGAGAAACGAACATGGAAACGGACAAACGAAGAATGAAACGGAGAAACGGAGAAATAAATGGAGAAACGGAGAAATAAACGGAGAAACGAAGAAAGGAACGGCGAAACGAAGAAAGAAACGGAGAAACGAAGAAGGAAACGGAGATTCGATGAAAGAAACGGAGTAACGAAGAAAGAAACGGAGAAACGGAGAAATAAATGGATAAACGAAGAAATAAACGGAGAAACGAAGAAAGAAACGAAGAAAGAAACGGAGAAAACAATGGAGAAACGAAGAAATAAACCGAGAAACGGAGAAAGAAACGGAGAAACGAAGAAAGAAACGAAGAAACGAAGAAAGAAACGGAGAAACGAAGAAAGAAACGGTGAAACGAAGAAAGAAACGGAGAAACGAAGAAAGAAACGGAGAAACGAACAAAGAAACGGAGAAACGAACAAAGAAACGGAGAAACGAAGAAAGAAACGGAGAAACGAAGAAAGAAACGGAGGAACGGAGAAATAAATGGAGAAACGAAGAAATTAACCGAGAAACGGAGAAATAAATGGAGAAACGAAGAAATAAACGGAGAAACGAACAAGGAAACCGAGAAACGAAGAAAGAAACGAAGAAACGAAGAAAGAAACGGAGAAACCAAGAAAGAAACGGTGAAACGAAGAAAGAAACGGAGAAACGGAGAAATAAATGGAGAAACGAAGAAATTAACCGAGAAACGGAGAAAGAAACGGAGAAACGAACAAAGAAACGGAGAAACGAAGAAAGAAACGGAGAAACGAAGAAAGAAACGGAGAAACGAACAAAGAACCGGAGAAACGAACAAAGAAACGGAGAAACGAACAAAGAAACGGAGAAACGAAGAAAGAAACGGAGAAACGGAGAAATAAATGGAGAAACAAAGAAATAAACGGAGAAACGAAGAATGGAACGGAGAAACGAAGAAAGAAACGGAGAAACGAAGAAAGAAACAGAGAAACGGAGATATAAATGGAGAAACGAAGAAATAAACGGTGAAGCGAAGAAAGAAACGAAGAAAGAAACGGAGGAACGGAGAAAGAAACGGAGAAACGGAGAAATAAATGGAGAAACGAAGAAATAAACGGAGAAACGAACAAGGAAACGGACAAACGAAGAGTGAAACGGAGAAACGGAGAAATAAATGGAGAAACGAAGAAATAAACGGAGAAACGAAGAAAGGAACGGCGAAACGAAGAAAGAAACGGAGAAACGAAGAAAGAAACGGAGATTCGATGAAAGAAACGGAGTAACGAAGAAAGAAACGGAGAAACGGAGAAATAAATGGATAAACGAAGAAATAAACGGAGAAACGAAGAAAGAAACGGAGAAACGAAGAAAGAAACGGAGAAAACAATGGAGAAACGAAGAAATAAACCGAGAAACGGAGAAAGAAACGGAGAAACGAAGAAAGAAACGAAGAAACGAAGAAAGAAACGGAGAAACGAAGAAAGAAACGGTGAAACGAAGAAAGAAACGGAGAAACGAAGAAAGAAACGGAGAAACGAACAAAGAAACGGAGAAACGAACAAAGAAACGGAGAAACGAAGAAAGAAACGGAGAAACGAAGAAAGAAACGGAGGAACGGAGAAATAAATGGAGAAACGAAGAAATTAACCGAGAAACGGAGAAATAAATGGAGAAACGAAGAAATAAACGGAGAAACGAACAAGGAAACCGAGAAACGAAGAAAGAAACGAAGAAACGAAGAAAGAAACGGAGAACCCAAGAAAGAAACGGTGAAACGAAGAAAGAAACGGAGAAACGGAGAAATAAATGGAGAAACGAAGAAATTAACCGAGAAACGGAGAAAGAAACGGAGAAACGAACAAAGAAACGGAGAAACGAAGAAAGAAACGGAGAAACGAAGAAAGAAACGGAGAAACGAACAAAGAACCGGAGAAACGAACAAAGAAACGGAGAAACGAACAAAGAAACGGAGAAACGAAGAAAGAAACGGAGAAACGGAGAAATAAATGGAGAAACAAAGAAATAAACGGAGAAACGAAGAATGGAACGGAGAAACGAAGAAAGAAACGGAGAAACGAAGAAAGAAACAGAGAAACGGAGAAATAAATGGAGAAACGAAGAAATAAACGGTGAAGCGAAGAAAGAAACGAAGAAAGAAACGGAGGAACGGAGAAAGAAACGGAGAAACGGAGAAATAAATGGAGAAACGAAGAAATAAACGGAGAAACGAACAAGGAAACGGACAAACGAAGAGTGAAACGGAGAAACGGAGAAATAAATGGAGACACGAAGAAATAAACGGAGAAACGAAGAAAGGAACGGCGAAACGAAGAAAGAAACGGAGAAACGAAGAAAGAAACGGAGATTCGATGAAAGAAACGGAGTAACGAAGAAAGAAACGGAGAAACGGAGAAATAAATGGATAAACGAAGAAATAAACGGAGAAACGAAGAAAGAAACGGAGAAACGAAGAAAGAAACGGAGAAAACAATGGAGAAACGAAGAAATAAACCGAGAAACGGAGAAACGAAGAAAGAAACGGAGAAACGAAGAAAGAAACGTAGAAACGAAGAAAGAACCGGAGAAACGAACAAAGAAACGGAGAAACGAACAAAGAAACGGAGACACGAAGAAAGAAACGGAGAAACGGAGAAATAAATGTAGAAACGAAGAAATAAACGGAGGAACGAACCAGGAAACGGAGAAACGAAGAAAGAAACGGAGAATCGAAGAAAGAAATGGAGAAACGAAAAAAGAAACGGAGACACGAAGAAAGAAACGGAGAAACGAAGAAAGGAACGGAGAAACGAAGAAAGAAACGGAGAAACGAACAAAGAAACGGAGAAACGAACAAAGAAACGTAGAAACGGAGAAATAAATGGAGAAACGAGGGAAGAAACGGAGAAACGGAGAAATAAATGGATAAACGAAGAAATAAACGGAGAAACGAACAAGGAAACGGAGAAACGAAGAAAGAAACGGAGAAACGGAGAAATAAATGGAGAAACGAAGAAATAAACGGAGAAACGAAGAAATAAACGGAGAAACGAAGAAATAAACGGAGAAACGAAGAAAGGAACGGAGAAACGAAGAAAGGAACGGAGAAACGAAGAAAGAAAC
Organism: Ptiloglossa arizonensis; assembly: GCF_051014685.1. Classification (NCBI taxonomy): domain Eukaryota; kingdom Metazoa; phylum Arthropoda; class Insecta; order Hymenoptera; family Colletidae; genus Ptiloglossa; species Ptiloglossa arizonensis. Next base: position 96,813 of record NW_027479316.1, read on the forward strand.
GGAGAAACGAAGAAAGAAACGGAGAAACGAAGAAAGAAACGGAGATTCGATGAAAGAAACGGAGTAACGAAGAAAGAAACGGAGAAACGGAGAAATAAATGGATAAACGAAGAAATAAACGGTGAAACGAAGAAAGAAACGGAGGAACGGAGAAAGAAACGGAGAAACGGAGAAATAAATGGAGAAGCGAAGAAATAGACCGAGAAACGGAGAAAGGAACGGAGAAACCAACAAAGAAACGGAGAAACGAAGAAAGAAACGGAGAAACGAAGAAAGAACAGGAGAAACGAAGAAAGAACCGGAGAAACGAAGAAATAAACCGAGAAACGGAGAAAGGAACGGAGAAACGAACAAAGAAACGGAGAAACGAAGAAAGAAACGGAGAAACGAAGAAAGAACAGGAGAAACGAAGAAAGAACCGGAGAAACGAAGAAAGAAACGGAGAAACGAAGAAAGAAACGGAGATACGATGAAAGAAACGGAGTAACGAAGAAAGAAACGGAGAAACGGAGAAATAAATGTAGAAACGAAGAAATAAACGGAGGAACGAACCAGGAAACGGAGAAACGAAGAAAGAAACGGAGAATCGAAGAAAGAAATGGAGAAACGAAGAAAGAAACGGAGAAACGAAGAAAGAAACGGAGATACGAACAAATAAACGGAGAAACGAAGAAAGAAACGGAGAAACGAAGAAAGAAACGGAGACACGAAGAAAGAAACGGAGAAACGAAGAAAGAAACGGAGAAACGAACAAAGAAACGGAGAAACGAACAAAGAAACGTAGAAACGGAGAAATAAATGGAGAAACGAGGGAAGAAACGGAGAAACGAGGAAAGAAACGGAGAAACGAAGAAAGAAACGGAGAAGCGAACAAACAAACGGAGAAACGAAGAAAGAAACGGAGAAACGAAGAAAGAAACGGAGACACGAAGAAAGAAACGGAGAAACGAAGAAAGAAACGGAGAAACGAACAAAGAAACGGAGAAACGAACCAAGAAACGTAGAAACAGAGAAATAAATGGAGAAACGAAGAAATAAACGGAGAAACGAACAAGGAAACCGAGAAACGAAGAAAGAAACGAAGAAACGAAGAAAGAAACGGAGAAACGAAGAAAGAAACGGTGAAACGAAGAAAGAAACGGAGAAACGAAGAAAGAACCGGAGAAACGAACAAAGAAACGGAGAAACGAACAAAGAAACGGAGAAACGAAGAAAGAAACGGAGAAACGGAGAAATAAATGGAGATACAAAGAAATAAACGGAGAAACGAACATGGAAACGGAGAGACGAAGAAAGAAACGGATAAACGAAGAAAGAAACGGAGATTCGATGAAAGAAACGGAGTAACGAAGAAATAAATGGAGAAACGAAGAAATAAACGGAGAAACGAAAAAAGGAACGGAGAAACGAAGAAAGAAACGGAGAAACGAAGAAAGAGACGGAGATTCGATGAAAGAAACGGAGTAACGAAGAAAGAAACGGAGAATCGGAGAAATAAATGGATAAACGAAGAAATAAACGGAGAAACGAAGAAAGAAACGGAGAAACGAAGAAAGAAACGGAGAAACGGAGAAAGAAACGGAGAAACGGAGAAATAAATGGAGAAACGAAGAAATAAACGGAGAAACGAACAAGGAAACGGACAATTGAAGAATGAAACGGAGAAACGGAGAAATAAATGGAGAAACGAAGAAATAAACGGAGAAACGAAGAAAGGAACGGCGAAACGAAGAAGGAAACGGAGAAACGAAGAAAGAAACGGAGATTCGATGAAAGAAACGGAGTAACGAAGAAAGATACGGAGAAGCGGAGAAATAAATGGATAAACGAAGAAATAAACGGAGAAACGAAGAAAGAAACGGAGACACGAAGAAAGAAACGGAGAAACGAAGAAAGAAACGGAGAAACGAACAAAGAAACGGAGAAACGAACAAAGAAACGTAGAAACGATGAAAGAAACGGAGAAATGAAAAAAGAAACGGAGAAACGAAGAAAGAAACGGAGAAACAGAGAAATAAATGGAGAAACGAAGAAATAAACGGAGAAACGAAGAAAGGAACGGAGAAACGAAGAAAGAAACGGAGAAACGAAGAAAGAAACGGAGATTCGATGAAAGAAACGGAGAAACGAAGAAACAAACGGAGAAACGGAGAAATAAATGGAGAAACGAAGAAATAAACGGAGAAACGAACAAGGAAACGGACAAACGAAGAAAGAAACGGAGAAACGGAGAAATAAATGGAGAAACGAAGAAATAAACGGAGAAACGAAGAAAGGAACGGAGAAACGAAGAAAGAAACGGAGAAACGAAGAAAGAAACGGAGATTCGATGAAAGAAACGGAGAAACGAAGAAATAAATGGATAAACGAAGAAATAAACGGTGAAACGAAGAAAGAAACTGAGGAACGGAGAAAGAAACGGAGAAACGGAGAAATAAATGGAGAAGCGAAGAAATAAACCGAGAAACGGAGAAAGGAACGGAGAAACCAACAAAGAAACGGAGAAACGAAGAAAGAAACGGAGAAACGAAGAAAGAACAGGAGAAACGAAGAAAGAACCGGAGAAACGAAGAAAGAAACGAAGAAACGAACAAAGAAACGGAGAAACGAAGAAAGAAACGGAGAAACGGAGAAATAAATGGAGAAACGAAGAAATAAACGGAGAAACGAAGAAAGAAACGGAGAAACGAAGAAAGAAACGGAGCAACGAAGAAAGAAACGGAGATACGATGAAAGAAACGGAGTAACGAAGAAAGAAACGGAGAAACGGAGAAATAAATGGATAAACGAAGAAATAAACGGTGAAACGAAGAAAGAAACGGAGGAACGGAGAAAGAAACGGAGAAACGGAGAAATAAATGGAGAAGCGAAGAAATAAACCGAGAAACGGAGAAAGGAACGGAGAAACCAACAAAGAAACGGAGAAACGAAGAAAGAAACGGAGAAACGAAGAAAGAACAGGAGAAACGAAGAAAGAAACGGAGATTCGATGAAAGAAACGGAGAAACGAAGAAACAAACGGAGAAACGGAGAAATAAATGGAGAAACGAAGAAATAAACGGAGAAACGAACAAGGAAACGGACAAACGAAGAAAGAAACGGAGAAACGGAGAAATAAATGGAGAAACGAAGAAATAAACGGAGAAACGAAGAAAGGAACGGAGAAACGAAGAAAGAAACGGAGAAACGAAGAAAGAAACGGAGATTCGATGAAAGAAACGGAGAAACGAAGAAACAAACGGAGAAACGGAGAAATAAATGGAGAAACGAAGAAATAAACGGAGAAACGAACAAGGAAACGGACAAACGAAGAAAGAAACGGAGAAACGGAGAAATAAATGGAGAAACGAAGAAATAAACGGAGAAACGAAGAAAGGAACGGAGAAACGAAGAAAGAAACGGAGAAACGAAGAAAGAAACGCAGATTCGATGAAAGAAACGGAGTAACGAAGAAAGAAACGGAGAAACGGAGAAATAAATGGATAAACGAAGAAATAAACGGTGAAACGAAGAAAGAAACGGAGGAACGGAGAAAGAAACGGAGAAACGGAGAAATAAATGGAGAAACGAAGAAATAAACGGAGAAACGAAGAAAGAAACGGAGAAACGAAGAAAGAAACGGAGCAACGAATCAAGAAACGGAGAAACGAAGTAAGAAACGGAGACACGAAGAAAGAAACGGAGAAACGAAGAAAGAAACGGAGAAACGAACAAAGAAACGGAGAAACGAACAAAGAAACGTAGAAACGGAGAAATAAATGGAGAAACGAAGAAATAAACGGAGAATCGAACAAGGAAACCGAGAAACGAAGAAAGAAACGAAGAAACGAAGAAAGAAACGGAGAAACGAAGAAAGAAACGGAGAAACGAAGAAAGAAACGGAGATACGATGAAAGAAACGGAGTAACGAAGAAAGAAACGGAGAAACGGAGAAATAAATGGAGAAACGAAGAAATAAACGGAGGAACGAACCAGGAAACGGAGAAACGAAGAAAGAAACAGAGAATCGAAGAAAGAAATGGAGAAACGAAGAAAGAAATGGAGAAACGAAGAAAGAAACGGAGAAACGAAGAAAGAAACGGAGAAACGAAGAAAGAAACGGAGAAACGGTGAAAGAAACGGAGAAACGAACAAAGAAACGTAGAAACGGAGAAATAAATGGAGAAACGAAGAAAGAAACGGAGAAACGAAGAAATAAACGGAGAAACGAAGAAAGAACAGGAGAAACGAAGAAAGAACCGGAGAAACGAAGAAAGAAACGGAGAAACGAACAAAGAAACGGAGAAACGAAGAAAGAAACGGAGAAACGGAGAAATAAATGGAGAAACGAAGAAATAAACGGAGAAACGAAGAAAGAAACGGAGAAACGAAGAAAGAACCGGAGCAACGAATCAAGAAACGGAGAAACGAAGTAAGAAACGGAGACACGAAGAAAGAAACGGAGAAACGAAGAAAGAAACGGAGAAACGAACAACGAAACGGAGAAACGAACAAAGAAACGTAGAAACGGAGAAATAAATGGAGATACAAAGAAATAAACGGAGAAACGAAGAAAGAAACCGAGGACCGAACAAAGAAACGGAGAAACGAACAAAGAAACGTAGAAACGGAGAAATAAATGGAGAAACGAAGAAATAAACGGAGAAACGAACAAGGAAACCGAGAAACGAAGAAAGAAACGGAGGAACGGAGAAATAAATGGAGAAACGAAGAAATTAACCGAGAAACGGAGAAATCAATGGAGAAACGAAGAAATAAACGGAGAAACGAACAAGGAAACCGAGAAACGAAGAAAGAAACGAAGAAACGAAGAAAGAAACGGAGAAACGAAGAAAGAAACGGAGATTCGATGAAAGAAACGGAGTAACGAAGAAATAAATGGAGAAACGAAGAAATAAACGGAGAAACGAAGAAAGGAACGGAGAAACGAAGAAAGAAACGGAGAAACGAAGAAAGAAACGGAGATTCGATGAAAGAAACGGAGTAACGAAGAAAGAAACTGAGAATCGGAGAAATAAATGGATAAACGAAGAAATAAACGGAGAAACGAAGAAAGGAACGGAGAAACGAAGAAAGAAACGGAGAAACGAAGAAAGAAACGGAGATTCGATGAAAGAAACGGAGTAACGAAGAAAGAAACTGAGAATCGGAGAAATAAATGGATAAACGAAGAAATAAACGGAGAAACGAAGAAAGAAACCGAGAAACGAAGAAAGAAACGGAGTAACCTATAAAGAAACGGAGAAACGGAGAAATAAATGGAGAAACGAAGAAATAAACGGAGAAACGAAGAAAGAAACGGAGGAACGGAGAAATAAATGGAGAAACGAAGAAATTAACCGAGAAACGGAGAAATAAATGGAGAAACGAAGAAATAAACGGAGAAACGAACAAGGAAACCGAGAAACGAAGAAAGAAACGAAGAAACGAAGAAAGAAACGGAGAAACAAAGAAATAAACGGAGAAACGAAGAATGGAACGGAGAAACGAAGAAAGAAACGGAGAAACGAAGAAAGAAACAGAGAAACGGAGAAATAAATGGAGAAATGAAGAAATAAACGGTGAAGCGAAGAAAGAAACGAAGAAAGAAACGGAGGAACGGAGAAAGAAACGGAGAAACGGAGAAATAAATGGAGAAACGAAGAAATAAACGGAGAAACGAACAAGGAAACGGACAAACGAAGAGTGAAACGGAGAAACGGAGAAATAAATGGAGAAACGAAGAAATAAACGGAGAAACGAAGAAAGGAACGGCGAAACGAAGAAAGAAACGGAGAAACGAAGAAAGAAACGGAGATTCGATGAAAGAAACGGAGTAACGAAGAAAGAAACGGAGAAACGGAGAAATAAATGGATAAACGAAGAAATAAATGGAGAAACGAACAAGGAAACCGAGAAACGAAGAAAGAAACGAAGAAACGAAGAAAGAAACGGAGAAACGAAGAAAGAAACGGAGATTCGATGAAAGAAACGGAGTAACGAAGAAATAAATGGAGAAACGAAGAAATAAACGGAGAAACGAAGAAAGGAACGGAGAAACGAAGAAAGAAACGGAGAAACGAAGAAAGAAACGGAGATTCGATGAAAGAAACGGAGTAACGAAGAAAGAAACTGAGAATCGGAGAAATAAATGGATAAACGAAGAAATAAACGGAGAAACGAAGAAAGGAACGGAGAAACGAAGAAAGAAACGGAGAAACGAAGAAAGAAACGGAGATTCGATGAAAGAAACGGAGTAACGAAGAAAGAAACTGAGAATCGGAGAAATAAATGGATAAACGAAGAAATAAACGGAGAAACGAAGAAAGAAACGGAGAAACGAAGAAAGAAACGGAGTAACCTATAAAGAAACGGAGAAACGGAGAAATAAATGGAGAAACGAAGAAATAAACGGAGAAACGAAGAAAGAAACGGAGGAACGGAGAAATAAATGGAGAAACGAAGAAATTAACCGAGAAACGGAGAAATAAATGGAGAAACGAAGAAATAAACGGAGAAACGAACAAGGAAACCGAGAAACGAAGAAAGAAACGAAGAAACGAAGAAAGAAACGGAGAAACAAAGAAATAAACGGAGAAACGAAGAAAGGAACGGAGAAACGAAGAAAGAAACGGAGAAACGAAGAAAGAAACAGAGAAACGGAGAAATAAATGGAGAAATGAAGAAATAAACGGTGAAGCGAAGAAAGAAACGAAGAAAGAAACGGAGGAACGGAGAAAGAAACGGAGAAACGGAGAAATAAATGGAGAAACGAAGAAATAAACGGAGAAACGAACAAGGAAACGGACAAACGAAGAGTGAAACGGAGAAACGGAGAAATAAATGGAGAAACGAAGAAATAAACGGAGAAACGAAGAAAGGAACGGCGAAACCAAGAAAGAAACGGAGAAACGAAGAAAGAAACGGAGATTCGATGAAAGAAACGGAGTAACGAAGAAAGAAACGGAGAAACGGAGAAATAAATGGATAAACGAAGAAATAAACGGAGAAACGAAGAAAGAAACGGAGAAACGAAGAAAGAAACGGAGAAAACAATGGAGAAACGAAGAAATAAACCGAGAAACGGAGAAAGAAACGGAGAAACGAACAAAGAAACGGAGAAACGAAGAAAGAAACGGAGAAACGAAGAAAGAAACGGAGAAACGAAGAAAGAACCGGAGAAACGAACAAAGAAACGGAGAAACGAACAAAGAAACGGAGACACGAAGAAAGAAACGGAGAAACGGAGAAATAAATGGAGAAACGAAGAAATAAACGGAGAAACGAACAAGGAAACGGAGAAACGAAGAAAGAAACGGAGAAACGGAGAAATAAATGGAGAAACTAAGAAATAAACGGAGAAACGAAGAATGGAACGAAGAAACGAAGAAAGAAACGGAGAAACGAAGAAAGAAACGGAGATTCGATGAAAGAAACGGAGAAACGAAGAAAGAAACAGAGAAACGGAGAAATAAATGGAGAAACGAAGAAATAAACGGTGAAACGAAGAAAGAAACGAAGAAAGAAACGGAGGAACGGAGAAAGAAACGGAGAAACGGAGAAATAAATGGAGAAACGAAGAAATAAATGGAGAAACGAACAAGGAAACGGACAAACGAAGAATGAAACGGAGAAACGGAGAAATAAATGGAGAAACGAAGAAATAAACGGAGAAACGAAGAAAGAAACGGAGAAACGAAGAAAGAAACGGAGACTCCATGAAAGAAACGGAGTAACGAAGAAAGAAACGGAGAATCGGAGAAATAAATGGATAAACGAAGAAATAAACGGAGAAACGAAGAAAGAAACGGACAAACGAAGAAATAAACGGTGAAACGAAGAAAGAAACGAAGAAAGAAACGGAGGAACGGAGAAAGAAACGGAGAAACGGAGAAATAAATGGAGAAACGGAGAAATAAATGGAGAAACGAAGAAATAAACGGTGAAACGAAGAAAGAAACGAAGAAAGAAACGGAGGAACGGAGAAAGAAACGGAGAAACGGAGAAATAAATGGAGAAACGAAGAAATAAACCGAGAAACGGAGAAAGAAACGGAGAAACGAACAAAGAAACGGAGAAACGAACAAAGAAACGGAGAAACGAAGAAAGAAACGGAGAAACGAAGAAAGAACCGGAGAAACGAAGAAAGAAACGGAGAAACGAACAAAGAAACGGAGAAACGAAGAAAGAAACGCAGAAACGGAGAAATAAATGGAGAAACGAAGAAATAAACGGAGAAACGAAGAAAGAAACGGAGAAACGAAGAAAGAACCGGAGCAACGGATCAAGAAACGGAGAAACGGAGAAATAAATGGAGAAACGAAGAAATAAACGGAGAAACGAAGAAAGAAACGGAGAAACGAAGACAGAAACGGAGAAACGAAGAACGAAACGGAGAAACGGAGAAATAAATGGAGAAACAAAGAAATAAACCGAGAAACGGAGAAAGAAACGGAGAAGCGAACAGAGAAACGGAGAGACGAACAACGAAACGGAGAATCGAACAAAGAAACGGAGAAACGAAGAAAGAAACGGAGAAATAAATGGAGACACGAAGAAAGAAACGCAGTAACGATGAAAGAAACGAAGAAACGAACCAGGAAACGGAGAAACGAAGAAAGAAACGGAGAATCGAAGAAAGAAATGGAGAAACGAAGAAAGAAACGGAGAAACGAAGAAAGAAACGGAGATACGAACAAAGAAACGGAGAAACGAAGAAAGAAACGGAGAAACGAAGAAAGAAACGGAGAAACGAAGAAAGAAACGGGGAAACGAAGAAAGAATCGGAGAAACGAACAAAGAAACTGAGAAACGAGCAAAGAAACGGAGAAACGGAGAAATAAATGGAGAAACGAAGAAATAAACGGAGAAACGAAGAAAGAAACGGGGAAACGAAGAAAGAAACGGAGAAACGAACAAAGAAACGGAGAAACGAGCAAAGAAACGGAGAAACGGAGAAATAAATGGAGAAACGAAGAAATAAACGGAGAAACGAACAAGGAAACCGAGAAACGAAGAAAGAAACGAAGAAACGAAGAAAGAAACGCAGAAACGAAGAAAGAAACGGATAAACGAAGAAAGAAACGGAGATACGATGAAAGATACGGAGAAACGAAGAAAGAAACGGAGAAACGAAGAAAGAACCGGAGAAACGAACAAAGAAACGGAGAAACGAACAAAGAAACGGAGAAACGAAGAAAGAAACGGAGTAACGAAGAAAGAAACGGAGAAGCAGAGAAATAAATGGATAAACGAAGAAATAAACGGAGAAACGAAGAAAGAAACGGAGAAACGAAGAAAGAAACGGAGAAACGAAGAAAGAAACGGAGAAACGGAGAGATAAGTGGAGAAACGAAGAAATTAACCGAGAAACGGAGAGGGAAACGGAGAAACGAACAAAGAAACGGAGAAACGAAGAAAGGAACGGAGAAACGAAGAATGAAACGGAGAAACGAAGAAACAACCGGAGAAACGAACAAAGAAACGGAGAAACGAACAAAGAAACGGAGAAACGAAGAAAGAAACGCAATAACGATGAAAGAAACGAAGGAACGAAGAAAGAATCGAAGAAACGAAGAAATAAACGGAGAGACGAAGAAAGAAACGGAGAAACGAAGAAAGAAACGGAGAAACGAAGAAAGAAACGCAGTAACGATGAAAGAAACGAAGAAACGAAGAAAGAAACGGAGAATCGGAGAAATAAATGGAGAGGCGAAGGAATAAACCGAGAAACGGAGAAACGGAGAAACGGTGCAACGAAGGAAGAAACGGAGAAACGAAGAAAGAAACGGAGAAATGATGAAAGAAACGAAGAAAGAATCGGAGAAACGAAGAAATAAACGGAGAAACGAAGAAAGAAACGGAGAAACGATGAAATAAACGGGGAATCGCAGAAGCAATCTGAGAGACGAAGAAAGAAACGGAGAAACGAAGAAAGAAACGGAGAAACGGAGAAATAAATGGAGAAACGAACAAAAAAAAACGGAGAGACGAAGAAAGAAACGGAAAACGAAGAAAGAAACGGAGAAACGAAGAAAGAAACGCAGTAACGATGAAAGAAACGAAGAAACGAAGAAAGAAACGGAGAATCGGAGAAATAAATGGAGAAACGAAGAAAGAATCGGAGAAACGAAGAAAGAAACGGAGAAACGAAGAAAGAAACGAAGAAACGGAGAAATAAATGGAGAAACGAAGAAATAAACGGAGAAACGAACAAGGAAACGAAGAGACGAAGAAATAAACGGAGAAACGAAGAAATAAACGGAGAAACGAAGAAAGAAACGGAGAAACGAAGAACGAAACGGAGTAACGAAGAAAGAAACGATGAAACGAAGAAAGAAACGGGGAAACGGAGAAAGAAATGGAGAAACGTAGAAATAAACGGAGAAACGAAGAAAGAAACGGAGAAACGGAGAAAGAAACGGAGAAACGAAGAAATAAACGGAGAAACGAAGAAAGAATCGGAGAAACGAAGAAAGAAACGGAGAATCGGAGAAATAAATGGAGAAACGAAGAAATAGACCGAGAAACGGAGAAAGAAACGGAGAAACGAACAAAGAAACGGAGAAACGAGCAAAGAAACGGAGAAACGGAGAAATAAATGGAGAAACGAAGAAATAAGCGGAGAAACGAAGAAAGAAACGGGGAAACGAAGAAAGAAACGGAGAAACGAAGAAAGAAACGGAGAAACGAAGAAAGAAACGGAGATACGATGAAAGATACGGAGAAACGAAGAAAGAAACGGAGAAACGAAGAAAGAAACGGAGATACGATGAAAGATACGGAGAAACGAAGAAAGAAACGGAGAAACGAAGAAAGAACCGGAGAAACGAACAAAGAAACGGAGAAACGAACAAAGAAACGGAGAAACGAAGAAAGAAACGGAGTAACGAAGAAAGAAACGGAGAAACGGAGAAATAAATGGATAAACGATGAAATAAACGGAGAAACGAAGAAAGAAACGGAGAAACGAAGAAAGAAACGGAGAAACGAAGAAAGAAACGGAGAAACGGAGAAATAAATGGAGAAACGAAGAAATTAACCGAGAAACGGAGAAAGAAACGGAGAAGCGAACAAAGAAACGGAGAAACGAAGAAAGGAACGGAGAAACGAAGAATGAAACGGAGGAACGAAGAAACAACCGGAGAAACGAACAAAGAAACGGAGAAACGGACAAAGAAACGGAGAAACGAAGAAAGAAACGGAGAAACGGAGAAATAAATGGAGAAACGCAGATATAAACGGAGAAACGAACAAGGAAACGGAGAAACGAAGAAAGAAACGAAGAAACGGAGAAAGAAATGGAGAAACGAAGAAATAAACGGAGAAACGAAGAAAGGAACGGAGAAACGAAGAAGGAACGGAGAAACGAAGAAAGAAACGGAGATTCGATGAAAAAAACGGAGTAACGAAGAAAGAAACGGATAAACGAAGAAATAAACGGAGAAACGAAGAAAGAAACGGAGAAACGAAGAAAGAAACGGAGAAACGAAGAAAGAAACGGAGAAACGGAGAAATAAATGGAGAAACGAAGAAATAAACCGAGAAACGGAGAAAGAAACGGAGAAACGAAGAATGAAACGGAGAAACGAAGAAAGAAACGGAGAAACGAAGAAAGAAACGGAGAAACGAAGAAAGAACCGGAGAAACGACGAAAGAAACGGAGAAACGAAGAAGGAAACTGAGAAACGGGGAAACGAAGAAAGAAACGGAGAAACGGAGAAATAAATGGAGAAACGTAGAAATAAACGGAGAAACGAACAAGGAAACGGAGAAACGAAGAAAGAAACGAAGAAACGGAGAAATAAATGGAGAAACGAAGAAATAAACGGGGAAACGAAGAAAGATACGGAGAAACGAAGAAAGAAACGGAGAAACGAAGAAAGAAACGGAGTAACGATGAAAGAAACGAAGAAACGAAGAAAGAAACGGGGAATCGGAGAAATAAATGGAGAAACGAAGGAATAAACCGACAAACGGAGAAACGGAGAAACGATGAAACGAAGGAAGAAACGGAGAAACGAAGAAAGAAACGGAGAAACGAAGAAAGAAACGGAGAAACGAAGAAAGAAACGGAGAAACGAAGAAATAAACGGGGAATCGAAGAAGCAATCGGGGAAACGAAGAAAGAAACGGAGAAACGAAGAAGTAAACGGAGAGACGAAGAAAGAAACGGAGAAACGAAGAAAGAAACGGAGATACGAAGAAAGAAACGCAATAACGATGAATGAAACGAAGGAACGAAGAAAGAATCGGAGAAACGAAGAAATAAACGGAGAAACGAAGAAAGAAACGGAGAAACGAAGAAATAAACGGAGAATCGGAGAAATAAATGGAGAAACGAAGGAATAAACCGAGAATCGGAGAAACGGAGAAACGGTGAAACGAAGGAAGAAACGGAGAAACGAAGAAAGAAACGGAGAAATGATAAAAGAAACGAAGAAACGAAGAAAGAATCGGAGAAACGAACAAAGAAACGGAGAAATGATGAAAGAAACGAAGAAACGAAGAAAGAATCGGAGAAACGAAGAAATAAACGGAGAAACGAAGAAAGAAACGGAGAAACGAAGAAATAAACGGGGAATCGAAGAAGCAACCGGAGAAACGAAGAAAGAAACGGAGTTACGAAGAAAGAAACGGAGAAACGGAGAAATAAATGGAGAAACGAAGAAATAAACGGAGAGACGAAGAAAGGAACGGAGAAACGAAGAAAGAAACGGAGAAACGAAGAAAGTAACGCAGTAACGATGAAAGAAACGAAAAACGAAGAAAGAAACGGAGAATCGGAGAAATAAATGGAGAAACGAAGGAATAAACCGAGAAACGGAGAAACGGAGAAACGGTCAAACGAAGGAAGATAGGAGAAACGAAGAAAGAAACGGAGAAATGATGAAAGAAACGAAGAAACGAAGAAAGAATCGGAGAAACGAAGAAATAAACGCAGAAACGAAGAAAGAAACGGAGAAACGGAGAAATAAACGGGGAATCGAAGAAGCAATCGGAGAAACGAAGAAAGAAACGGAGAAATGAAGAAGTAAACGGAGAGACGAAGAAAGAAACGGAGAAACGAAGAAAGAAACGGAGATACGAAGAAAGAAACGCAGTAACGATGAAAGAAACGAAGAAACGAAGAAAGAAACGGAGAATCGGAGAAATAAATGGAGAAATGAAGGAATAAATCGAGAAACGGAGAGACGGAGAAACGATGAGACGAAGGAAGAAACGGAGAAACGAAGAAAGAAACGGAGAAATGAAGAATGAAACGGAGAAACGAAGAAAGAACCGGAGAAACGAAGAAAGAAACGGAGAAACGAAGAAAGAAACGGAGAAACGGGGAAACGAAGAAAGAAACGGAGAAACCGAGAAATAAATGGAGAGACGAAGAAAGAAACGGAGAACGAAGAAAGAAACGGAGAAACGAAGAAAGAAACGGAGAAACGAAGGAAGAAACGCAGTAACGATGAAAGAAACGAAGAAACGAAGAAAGAAACGGAGAATCGGAGAAATAAATGGAGAAACGAAGGAATAAACCGAGAAACGGAGAAAGAAACGGAGATACGAAGAAAGAAACGCAGTAACGATGAAAGAAACGAAGAAACGAAGAAAGAAACGGAGAATCGGAGAAATAAATGGAGAAATGAAGGAATAAATCGAGAAACGGAGAAACGGAGAAACGATGAGACGAAGGAAGAAACGGAGAAACGAAGAAAGAAACGGAGAAATGAAGAATGAAACGAAGAAACGAAGAAAGAAACGGAGATACGGAGAAAGAAACGGAGAAACGAAGAAAGAAACGGAGAAACGAAGAAAGAAACGGAGAAACGAAGAAAGAAACGGAGAAACGAAGAAAGAACCGGAGAAACGAAGAAAGAAACGGAGAAACGAAGAAAGAAACGGAGAAACGGGGAAACGAAGAAAGAAACGGAGAAACCGAGAAATAAATGGAGAGACGAAGAAAGAAACGGAGAACGAAGAAAGAAACGGAGAAACGAAGAAAGAAACGGAGAAACGAAGGAAGAAACGCAGTAACGATGAAAGAAACGAAGAAACGAAGAAAGAAACGGAGAAATGATGAAAGAAACGAAGAAACGAAGAAAGAATCGGAGAAACGAAGAAATAAACGGAGAAACGAAGAAAGAAACGGAGAAACGAAGAAATAAATGGAGAGACGAAGGAATAAACCGAGAAACGGAGAAACGGAGAAACGGTGCAACGAAGGAAGAAACGGAGAAACGAAGAAAGAAACGGAGAAATGATGAAAGAAACGAAGAAAGAATCGGAGAAACGAAGAAATAAACGGAGAAACGAAGAAAGAAACGGAGAAACGACGAAATAAACGGGGAATCGAAGAAGCAATCGGAGAGACGAAGAAAGAAACGGAGAAACGAAGAAAGAAACGGAGAAACGGAGAAATAAATGGAGAAACGAACAAAAAAAAACGGAGAGACCAAGAAAGAAACGGAGAAACGGAGAAAGAAACGGAGAAACGAAGAAAGAAACGCAGTAACGATGAAAGAAACGAAGAAACGAAGAAAGAAACGGAGAATCGGAGAAATAAATGGAGAAACGAAGGAATAAACCGAGAAACGGAGAAACGGAGAATCGCTGAAACGAAGGAAGAAACGGAGAAACGAAGAAAGAAACGGAGAAATGATGAAAGAAACGAAGAAACGAAGAAAGAATCGGAGAAACGAAGAAATAAACGCAGTAACGATGAAAGAAACGAAGAAACGAAGAAAGAAACGGAGAATCGGAGAAATAAATGGAGAGACGAAGGAATAAACCGAGAAACGGAGAAACGGAGAAACGGTGCAACGAAGGAAGAAACGGAGAAACGAAGAAAGAAACGGAGAAATGATGAAAGAAACGAAGAAAGAATCGGAGAAACGAAGAAATAAACGGAGAAACGAAGAAAGAAACGGAGAAACGACGAAATAAACGGGGAATCGAAGAAGCAATCGGAGAGACGAAGAAAGAAACGGAGAAACGAAGAAAGAAACGGAGAAACGGAGAAATAAATGGAGAAACGAACAAAAAAAAACGGAGAGACCAAGAAAGAAACGGAGAAACGAAGAAAGAAACGGAGAAACGAAGAAAGAAACGCAGTAACGATGAAAGAAACGAAGAAACGTAGAAAGAAACGGAGAATCGGAGAAATAAATGGAGAAACGAAGGAATAAACCGAGAAACGGAGAAACGGAGAATCGCTGAAACGAAGGAAGAAACGGAGAAACGAAGAAAGAAACGGAGAAATGATGAAAGAAACGAAGAAACGAAGAAAGAATCGGAGAAACGAAGAAATAAACGGCGAAACGAAGAAAGAAACGGAGAAACGAAGAAATAAACGGGGAATCGAAGAAGCAATCGGAGAAACGAAGAAAGAAACGGTGAAACGAAGAAATAAACGGAGAGACGAAGAAAGAAACGGAGAAACGAAGAAAGAAACGGAGAAACGAAGAAAGAAACGCAGTAACGATGAAAGAAACGAAGAAACGAAGAAAGAAACGGAGAATCGGAGAAATAAATGGAGAAACGAAGGAATAAACCGAGAATCGGAGAAACGGAGAAACGGTGAAACGAAGGAAGAAACGGAGAAACGAAGAAAGAATCGGAGAAATGATAAAAGAAACGAAGAAACGAAGAAAGAATCGGAGAAACGAAGATATAAACGGAGAAACGAAGAAAGAAACGGAGAAACGAAGAAATAAACGGGGAATCGAAGAAGCAATCGGAGAAACGAAGAAAGAAACGGAGAAACGAAGAAATAAATGGAGAAACGAAGAAATAAACGGAGAGACGAAGAAAGAAACGGAGAAACGAAGAAAGAAACGGAGAAACGAAGAAAGAAACGCAGTAACGATGAAAGAAACGAAGAAACGAAGAAAGAAACGGAGAATCGGAGAAATAAATGGAGAAACGAAGAAATAAACGGAGAGACGAAGAAAGAAACGGAGAAACGAAGAAAGAAACGGAGAAACGAAGAAAGAAACGCAGTAACGATGAAAGAAACGAAGAAACGAAGAAAGAAACGGAGAATCGGAGAAATAAATGGAGAAATGAAGGAATAAACCGAGAAACGGAGAAACGGTGAAACGAAGGAAGAAACGGAGAAACGAAGAAATAAACGGAGAAACGAAGAAAGAAACGGAGAAACGAAGAAATAAACGGGGAATCGAAGAAGAAATCGGAGAAATGAAGAAAGAAACGGAGAAACGAAGAAATAAACGGGAGACGAAGAAAGAAACGGAGAAACGAAGAAAGAAACGCAGTAACGATGAAAGAAACGAAGAAACGAAGAAAGAAACGGAGAATCGGAGAAATAAATGGAGAAACGAAGGAATAAACCGAGAAACGGAGAAACGGAGAAACGGTGAAACGAAGGAAGAAACGGAGAAACGAAGAAAGAAACGGAGAAATGATGAAAGTAACGAAGAAACGAAGAAAGAATCGGAGAAGCGAAGAAAGAAACGGAGAATCGGAGATATAAATGGAGAAACGAAGAAATAGACCGAGAAACGGAGAAAGAAACGGAGAAACGAACAAAGAAACGGAGAAACGAAGAAAGAAACGGAGAAACGAACAAAGAAACGGGGAAACGAACAAAGAAACGGAGAAACGAACAAAGAAACGGAGAAACGAACAAGGAAACGGAGAAACGAAGAAAGAAACGCAGAAACGAAGAAAGAAACGGGGATACGATGAAAGAAACGGAGTAACGAAGAAAGAATCGGAGAAACGAAGAAAGAAACGGAGAAACGAACAAAGAAACGGAGAAACGAAGAAAGAAATGGAGAAACGAAGAAAGATACGGAGAAACGAAGAATTAAACGGAGAAACGAAGAAAGAAACGGAGAAACGAGGAAATAAACAGAGAATCGAAAAAGCAAACGGAGAAACGAAGAAAGAAACGGAGAAACGAAGAAAGAAACGGAGAAACGAAGAAAGAAACGCAGTGACGATGAAAGAAACGAAGAAAGCAACGGAGAATCGGAGAAATAAATGGAGAAACAAAGGAATAATCCGAGAAACGGAGAAACGGAGAAACGATGAAACGAAGGAAGAAACGGAGAAACGAAGAAAGAAACGGAGAAATGAAGAAAGAAACGAAGAAACGAAGAAAGAAACGGAGAAACGAAGAAATAAACGGAGAAACGAAGAAAGAAACGGAGTAACGAAGAAAGAAACGAAGAAACGAAGAAAGAAACGGAGGGTCGGAGAAATAAATGGAGAAACAAAGAAATAAACCGAGAATTGGAGAAAGAAACGGAGGAGCGAACAAAGAAACGGAGAAACGATCAAAGAAACGGAGAAACGGAGAAATAAATGGAGAAACGAAGAAATAAACTGAGAAACGAACAAAGAAACGGAGAAACGAACAAAGAAACGGAGAAACGAAGAAAGAAACGGAGAAATGAAGAAAGAAACGGAGAAATGAAGAAAGAAACGGAGAAACGAAGAAAGAAACGGAGAAACGAAGAAAGAAATGGAGAAACGAAGAAATAAACGGAGAAACGAACAAAGAAACGGAGAAACGAAGAGAGAAACGGAGAAACGAAGAAATAAACGGAGAAACGAACAAAGAAACGGAGAAACGAACAAAGAAACGGAGAAACGAACAAAGAAACGGAGAAACGAAGAAAGAAACGGAGAAATGAAGAAAGAAACGGAGAAACGAAGAAATTAACCGAGAAACGGAGAAAGAAATGGAGAAACGAACAAACAAACGGAGAAACGAACAAAGAAACGGAGAAACGAACAAAGAAACGGAGAAACGAACAAAGAAACGGAGAAACGAACAAAGAAATGGAGAAACGAAGAAAGAAACGGAGAAACGGAAAAATAAATGGAGAAACGAAGAAATAAACGGAGAAACGAACAAAGAAACGGAGAAACGAACAAAGAAACGGAGAAACGAACAAAGAAACGGAGAAACGAAGAAAGAAACGGAGAAATGAAGAAAGAAACGGAGAAACGAAGATAGAAACGGAGAAACGAAGAAAGAGACGGAGAAAAGATGAAAGAAACGGAGAAACGAAGAAAGAAACGGAGAAATAAATGGAGAAACAAAGATATAAACGGAGAAACGAAGAAAGAAACGGAGAAACGAAGAAACGATGAAAGAAACGGAAAAACGACGAAAGAAACGGAGAAACGAAGAAAGAAACGGAGTAACGAAGAAAGAAACGTAGAAACGGAGAAATAAATGGAGAAACGAAGAAAGAAACGAAGAAACGGAGAAATAAATGGAGAAACGAAGAAATAAACGGAGAAACGAACAAGGGAACGAAGAAACGAGGAAATAAAAGAGAAACGAAGAAATAAACGGAGAATCGAAGAAAGAAACGGAGAAACAAAGAAAGAAACGGAGAAACCAACAAAGAAACGGAGAAACGGAGAAATAAATGGAGAAACGAAGAAATAAACGGAGAAACGAAGAAAGAAACGGAGAAACGAAGAAAGAAACGAAGAAACGGAGAAAGAAACGGAGAAACGAAGAAATAAACGGAGAAACGAAGAAAGAATCGGTGAAACGAAGAAAGAAACGGAGAATCGGAGATATAAATGGAGAAACGAAGAAATAGACCGAGAAACGGAGAAAGAAACCGAGAAACGAACAAAGAAACGGAGAAACGAAGAAAGAAACGGAGAAACGAACAAAGAAACGGGGAAACGAACAAAGAAACGGAGAAACGAACAAAGAAACGGAGAAACGAACAAAGAAACGGAGAAACAATGAAAGAAACGCAGAAACGAAGAAAGAAACGGGGATACGAAGAAAGAAACGGAGAAACGAAGGAAGAAACGAAGAAAGAAACGGAGAAACGAAGGAAGAAACGAAGAAAGAAACGGAGAAACGGAGAAATAAATGGAGAAACGAAGAAATAAACGGAGAAACGGACCAGGAAACGGAGAAAGAAACGGAGAGTCGAAGAAAGAAATGGAGAAACGAAGAAAGAAACGGGGATACGAAGAAAGAAACGGAGAAACGAAGGAAGAAACGAAGAAAGAAACGGAGAAACGAAGGAAGAAACGAAGAAAGAAACGGAGAAACGAAGGAAGAAACGAAGAAAGAAACGGAGAAACGAAGGAAGAAACGAAGAAAGAAACGGAGAATCGGAGAAATAAATGGAGAAACGAAGGAAGAAACCGAGAAACGGAGAAATGGAGAAACGATGAAACGAAGGAAGAAACGGAGAAACGAAGAAAGAAACGGAGAAATGAAGGAATAAACCGAGAAACGGAGAAACGGTGAAAGAAACTGAGTAACGATGAAAGAAACGAAGAAACGAAGAAAGAAACGGAGAATCGGAGAAATAAATGGAGAAACGAAGAAATAAACCGAGAAACGGAGAAAAGGAGAAACGATGAAACGAAGGAAGAAACGGAGAAACGAAGAAAGAAACGGAGAAATGAAGAAAGAAACGAAGAAACGAAGAAAGAAACGGAGAAACGAAGAAATAAACGGAGAAACGAAGAAAGAAATGGAGAAACGAAGAAATAAACGGAGAAACGAAGAAAGAAACGGAGAAACGAAGAAATAAACGGAGAAACGAAGAAAGAAACGCAGAAACGAAGAAATAAACGGAGATTCGAAGAAGCAAACGGAGAAACGAAGAAAGGAATGGAGAAACGAAGAAAGAAACGGAGAAACGAAGAAAGAAACGCAGTAACGATGAAGGAAACGAAGAAACGAAGAAAGAAACGGAGAATCGGAGAAATAAATGGAGAAACGAAGGAATAAGCCGACAAACGGAGAAACGGAGAAACGATGAAACGAAGGAAGAAACGGGGAAACGAAGAAAGAAACGGAGAAATGAAGAAAGAGACGAAGAAACGAAGAAAGAAACGGAGAAACGAAGAAATAAACGGAGAAACGAAGAAATAAATGGGGAAACGAAGAAATAAACAGAGAAACGAACAAGGAAACGGAGATTCGAAGAAAGAAACGACGAAACGAAGAAAGAAACGGAGAAATGAAGAAAGAATCGGAGAAACGGAGAAATAAATGGAGAAACGAAGAAATAAACGGAGAAACGAAGAATGAAACGGAGAAACGAAGAAAGAAATGGAGAAACGGAGAAACGGACAAACGATGAAACGAAGGAAGAAACGGAGAAACGAAGAAAGAAACGGAGAAATGAAGAAAGAAACGAAGAAACGAAGAAAGAAACGGAGAAACGAAGAAAGAAACGCAGAAACGAAGAAATAAACGGAGATTCGAAGAAGCAAACTGAGAAACGAAGAAAGGAACGGAGAAACGAAGAGAGAAACAGAGAAACGAAGAAAGAAACGCAGTAACGATGAAGGAAACGAAGAAACGAAGAAAGAAACGGATAATCGGAGAAATAAATGGAGAAACGAAGGAATAAGCCGACAAACGGAGAAACGGAGAAACGATGAAACGAAGGAAGAAACGGGGAAACGAAGAAAGAAACGAAGAAAGAAACACAGAATCGGAGAAATAGATGGAGCAACGAATAAATAAACCGAGAATCGGAGAAAGAGTCGGAGTAACGAAGAAAGAAACGAAGAAACGAAGAAAGAAACGGAGTAACGATGAAAGGAACGAAGAAACGAAGAAAGAAACGGAGAATCGGAGAAATAAATGGAGAAACGAAGAAATAAACCGAGAAACGGAGAAAAGGAGAAACGATGAAACGAAGAAATAAACGGAGAAACGAAGAAAGAAACGGAGAAACGAAGAAATAGACGGAGAAACGAAGAAAGAATCGCAGAAACGAAGAAATAAACGGAGATTCGAAGAAGCAAACGGAGAAACGAAGAAATAAACCGAGAAACGGAGAAAAGGAGAAACGATGAAACGAAGAAATAAACGGAGAAACGAAGAAAGAAACGGAGAAACGAAGAAATAAACGGAGAAACGAAGAAAGAAACGCAGAAACGAAGAAATAAACGGAGATTCGAAGAAGCAAACGGAGAAACGAAGAAAGGAATGGAGAAACGAAGAAAGAAACGGAGAAACGAAGAAAGAAACGCAGAAACGAAGAAATAAACACAGATTCGAAGAAGCAAACGGAGAAACGAAGAAAGGAACGGAGAAACGGAGAGAGAAACGGAGAAACGGAGAAAGAAACGCAGTAACGATGAAGGAAACGAAGAAACGAAGAAAGAAACGGAGAATCGGAGAAATAAATGGAGAAACGAAGGAATAAGCCGACAAACGGAGAAACGGAGAAACGATGAAACGAAGGAAGAAACGGGGAAACGAAGAAAGAAACGGAGAAATGAAGAAAGAAACGAAGAAACGAAGAAAGAAACGGAGAAACGAAGAAATAAACGGAGAAACGAAGAAATATATGGGGAAACGAAGAAATAAACGGAGAAACGAACAAGGAAACGGAGATTCGAAGAAAGAAACGACGAAACGAAGAAAGAAACGGAGAAATGAAGAAAGAATCGGAGAAACGGAGAAATAAATGGAGAAACGAAGAAATAAACGGAGAAACGAAGAATGAAACGGAGAAACGAAGAAAGAAATGGAGAAACGGAGAAACGGACAAACGATGAAACGAAGGAAGAAACGGAGAAACGAAGAAAGAAACGGAGATACGAAGAAAGAAACGGAGTAACGAAGAAAGAAACGGAGAAACGAAGAAAGAAACGGAGAAACGAAGAAAGATACGGAGAAACGAAGAAATAAATGGAGAAACGGAGAAATAAATGGAGAAACGAAGAAATAAACCGAGAAACGGAGAAAGAAGTGGAGAAACGAACAAAGAAACGGAGAAACGAAGAAAGAAATGGAGAAACGAAGAAAGATACGGAGAACCGAATAAATAAATGGAGAAACGAAGAAATAAACGGAGAAACGAACAAAGAAACGGAGAAACGAACAAAGAAACGGAGAAACGGAGAACTAAATGGAGAAACGAAGAAATAAACGGAGAAACGAACAAGGAAACAGAGATTCGAAGAAAGAAACGGAGAAACGAAGAAAGAAACGGAGAAACGAACAAAGAAACGGAGAAACGAACAAAGAAACGGAGAAACGAACAAAGAAACGGAGAAACGGAGAAATAAATGGAGAAACGAAGAAATAAACGGAGAAACGAACAAGGAAACGGAGATTCGAAGAAAGAAACGGAGAAACGAAGAAAGAAACGGAGAAACGAAGAAAGAAACGGAGATACGAAGAAAGAAACGGAGAAACGAAGGAAGAAACGGAGAAACGAAGAAAGAAACGGAGAAACGAAGAAAGAAACGGAGAAACGAAGAAAGAAACGGAGAAACGAAGAAACTAACGGAGAAACGGAGAAACGAACAAAGAAACGGAGAAACGAACAAAGAAACGGAGAAACGAACAAAGAAACGGAGAAACGAACAAAGAAACGGAGAAACGGAGAAATAAATGGAGAAACGAAGAAGTAAACGGAGAAACGAACAAGGAAACGGTGATTCGAAGAAAGAAACGGAGAAAGGAAGAAAGAAACGGAGAAACGAAGAAAGAAACGGAGATACGAAGAAAGAAACGGAGAAACGAAGGAAGAAACGGAGAAACGAAGAAAGAAACGGAGAAACGAAGAAAGAAACGGAGAAACGAAGAAAGAAACGGAGAAACGAAGAAACTAACGGAGAAACGAAGAAAGAAACGGAAAAACGAAGAAAGATACGGAGAAACGAAGAAAGAAACGGAGTAACGAAGAAAGAAACGTAGAAACGGAGAAATAAGTGGAGAAACGAAGAAAGAAACGAAGAAACGGAGAAATAAATGGAGAAACGAAGAAATAAACGGAGAAACGAACAAGGAAACGAAGAAACGAAGAAATAAATGGAGAAACGAAGAAATAAACGGAGAATCGAAGAAAGAAACGGAGAAACAAAGAAAGAAACGGAGAAACGAACAAAGAAACGGAGAAACGGAGAAATAAATGGAGAAACGAAGAAATAAACGGAGAAACGAACAAGGAAACAGAGATTCGAAGAAAGAAACGGAGAAACGAAGGAAGAAACGGAGAAACGAAGAAAGAAACGGAGATACGATGAAAGAAACGGAGTAACGAAGAAAGAATCGGAGAAACGGAGAAATAAATGGAGAAACGAAGCAATAAACGGAGAAACGAACACAGAAACGGAGAAACGAAGAGAGAAACGGAGAAACGATCAAAGAAACGGAGAAACGAACAAAGAATCGGAGAAACGAAGAACGAAGCGGAGAAACGCAGAAATAAATGGAGAAACGAAGAAATAAACGGAGAAACGAAGAATGAAACGGAGAAACGAAGAAAGAAACGGAGAAACGAAGAAAGAAACAGAGAAACGAAGAAAGATACGAAGAAACGAAGAAATAAATGGAGAAACGAAGAAATAAACAGAGAAACGAACAAAGAAACGGAGAAACGAACAAAGAAACGGAGAAACGAACAAAGAAACGGGGAGACGGAGAAATAAATGGAGAAACGAAGAAATAAACCGAGAAACGGAGAAAGAAACGGAGAAACTTACAAAGAAACGGAGAAACGAAGAAAGAAATGGAGAACCGAAGAAAGATACGGAGAAACGAAGCAATAAATGGAGAAACGAAGAAATAAACGGAGAAACGAACAAAGAAACGGAGAAACGAAGAGAGAAACGGAGAAATGAAGAAAGAAACGGAGAAACGAAGAAAGAAACGGAGAAACGATCAAAGAGACGGAGAAACGAACAAAGAATCGGAGAAACGAAGAAAGAAGCGGAGAAACGCAGAAATAAATGGAGAAACGAAGAAATAAACGGAGAAACGAAGAATGAAACGGAGAAACGAAGAAAGAAACGGAGTAACGAAGAAAGAAACGGAGAAACGAAGAAAGAAACGGAGAAACGAAGAAAGATACGGAGAAACGAAGAAATAAATGGAGAAACGAAGAAATAAACGGAGAAGCGAACAAAGAAACGGAGAAACGAACAAAGAAACGGAGAAACGAAGAAAGAAACGGAGAAACGGAGAAATAAATGGAGAAACGAAGAAATAAACCGAGAAACGGAGAAAGAAATGGAGTAACGAACAAAGAAACGGAGAAACGAAGAAAGAAATGGAGAAACGAAGAAAGATACGGAGAAACGAAGAAATAAATGGAGAAACGAAGAAATAAAAGGAGAAACGAACAAAGAAACGGAGAAACGAAGAAAGAAACGGAGAAACGGAGAAATAAATGGAGAAACGAAGAAATAAACGGAGAAACGAAGAAATAAACGGAGAAACGAACAAAGAAACGGAGAAACGAAGAGAGAAACGGAGAAACGAAGAAAGAAACGGAGAAACGAAGAAAGAAACGGAGAAACGATCAAAGAGACGGAGAAACGAACAAAGAATCGGAGAAACGAAGAAAGAAGCGGAGAAACGCAGAAAAAAATGGAGAAACGAAGAAATAAACGGAGTAACGAAGAAAGAAACGGAGAAACGAAGAAAGATACGGAGAAACGAAGAAATAAATGGAGAAACGAAGAAATAAACGGAGAAACGAACAAAGAAACGGAGAAACGAACAAAGATACGGAGAAACGAAGAAAGAAACGGAGAAACGATCAAAGAGACGGAGAAACGAACAAAGAATCGGAGAAACGAAGAAAGAAGCGGAGAAACGCAGAAAAAAATGGAGAAACGAAGAAATAAACGGAGTAACGAAGAAAGAAACGGAGAAACGAAGAAAGATACGGAGAAACGAAGAAATAAATGGAGAAACGAAGAAATAAACGGAGAAACGAACAAAGAAACGGAGAAACGAACAAAGATACGGAGAAACGAAGAAAGAAACGGAGAAACGAAGAAAGATACGGAGAACCGAATAAATAAATGGAGAAACGAAGAAATGAACGGAGAAACGAACAAAGAAACGGAGAAACGAAGAGAGAAACGGAGAAACGAAGAAAGAAACGGAGAAACGATCAAAGAAACGGAGAAACGAACAAAGAATCGGAGAAACGAAGAAAGAAGCGGAGAAACGCAGAAATAAATGGAGAAACGAAGAAATAAACGGAGAAACGAAGAATGAATCGGAGAAACGAAGAAAGAAACGGAGTAACGAAGAAAGAAACGGAGAAACGAAGAAAGAAACGGAGAAACGAAGAAAGAAATGGAGAACCGAAGAAAGATACGGAGAAACGAAGAAATAAATGGAGAAACGAAGAAATAAATGGAGAAACGAAGAAATAAACGGAGAAACGAAGAAATAAATGGAGAAACGAAGAAATAAACGGAGAAACGAACAAAGAAACGGAGAAACGAAGAGAGAAACGGAGAAACGAAGAAAGAAACGGAGAAACGAAGAAAGAAACGGAGAAACGATCAAAGAGACGGAGAAACGAACAAAGAATCGGAGAAACGAAGAAAGAAGCGGAGAAACGCAGAAATAAATGGAGAAACGAAGAAATAAACGGAGAAACGAAGAATGGAACGGAGAAACGAAGAAAGAAACGGAGTAACGAAGAAAGAAACGGAGAAACGAAGAAAGAAACGGAGAAACGAAAAAAGATACGGAGAAACGAAGAAATAAATGGAGAAACGGAGAAATAAATGGAGAAACGAAGAAATAAACCGAGAAACGGAGAAAGAAGTGGAGAAACGAACAGAGAAACGGAGAAACGAAGAAAGAAATGGAGAAACGAAGAAAGATACGGAGAACCGAATAAATAAATGGAGAAACGAAGAAATAAACGGAGAAACGAACAAAGAAACGGAGAAACGAACAAAGAAACGGAGAAACGGAGAAATAAATGGAGAAACGAAGAAATAAACGGGGAAACGGACAAGGAAACAGAGATTCGAAGAAAGAAACGGAGAAACGAAGAAAGAAACGGAGAAACGAAGAAATAAACGGAGAAACGAACAAAGAAACGGAGAAACGAACAAAGAAACGGAGAAACGAACAAAGAAACGGAGAAACGAACAAAGAAACGGAGAAACGGAGAAATAAATGGAGAAACGAAGAAATAAACGGAGAAACGAACAAGGAAACGAAGAAACGAAGAAATAAATGGAGAAACGAAGAAATAAACGGAGAATCGAAGAAAGAAACGGAGAAACAAAGAAAGAAACGGAGAAACGAACAAAGAAACGGAGAAACGGAGAAATAAATGGAGAAACGAAGAAATAAACGGAGAAACGAACAAGGAAACAGAGATTTGAAGATAGAAACGGAGAAACGAAGAAAGAAACGGAGAAACGAAGAAGGAAACGGAGATACGAAGAAAGAAACGGAGAATCGAAGGAAGAATCGGAGAAACGAAGAAAGAAACGGAGAAACGAAGAAAGAAACGGAGAAAAGAAGAAAGAAACGGAGATACGATTAAAGAAACGGAGTAACGAAGAAAGAATCGGAGAAACGGAGAAATAAATGGAGAAACGAAGAAATAAACGGAGAAACGAACAAAGAAACGGAGAAACGAAGAGAGAAATGGAGAAACGAAGAAAGAAACGGAGTAACGAAGAAAGAAACGAAGAAACGAAGAAAGAAATGGAGAAACGAAGAAATAAACGGAGAAACGAACAAAGAAACGGAGAAACGAAGAGAGAAACGGAGAAACGAAGAAAGAAACGGAGAAACGAAGAAAGAAACGGAGAAACGATCAAAGAGACGGAGAAACGAACAAAGAATCGGAGAAACGAAGAAAGAAGCGGAGAAACGCAGAAATAAATGGAGAAACGAAGAAATAAACGGAGAAACGAAGAATGGAACGGAGAAACGAAGAAAGAAACGGAGTAACGAAGAAAGAAACGGAGAAACGAAGAAAGAAACGGAGAAACGAAGAAAGATACGGAGAAACGAAGAAATAAATGGAGAAACGGAGAAATAAATGGAGAAACGAAGAAATAAACCGAGAAACGGAGAAAGAAGTGGAGAAACGAACAAAGAAACGGAGAAACGAAGAAAGAAATGGAGAAACGAAGAAAGATACGGAGAACCGAATAAATAAATGGAGAAACGAAGAAATAAACGGAGAAACGAACAAAGAAACGGAGAAACGAACAAAGAAACGGAGAAACGGAGAAATAAATGGAGAAACGAAGAAATAAACGGAGAAACGAACAAGGAAACAGAGATTCGAAGAAAGAAACGGAGAAACGAAGAAAGAAACGGAGAAACGAACAAAGAAACGGAGAAACGAACAAAGAAACGGAGAAACGAACAAAGAAACGGAGAAACGGAGAAATAAATGGAGAAACGAAGAAATAAACGGAGAAACGAACAAGGAAACGAAGAAACGAAGAAATAAATGGAGAAACGAAGAAATAAACGGAGAATCGAAGAAAGAAACGGAGAAACAAAGAAAGAAACGGAGAAACGAACAAAGAAACGGAGAAACGGAGAAATAAATGGAGAAACGAAGAAATAAACGGAGAAACGAACAAGGAAACAGAGATTCGAAGATAGAAACGGAGAAACGAAGAAAGAAACGGAGAAACGAAGAAGGAAACGGAGATACGAAGAAAGAAACGGAGAATCGAAGGAAGAATCGGAGAAACGAAGAAAGAAACGGAGAAACGAAGAAAGAAACGGAGAAAAGAAGAAAGAAACGGAGATACGATTAAAGAAACGGAGTAACGAAGAAAGAATCGGAGAAACGGAGAAATAAATGGAGAAACGAAGAAATAAACGGAGAAACGAACAAAGAAACGGAGAAACGAAGAGAGAAATGGAGAAACGAAGAAAGAAACGGAGTAACGAAGAAAGAAACGAAGAAACGAAGAAAGAAATGGAGAAACGAAGAAATAAACGGAGAAACGAACAAAGAAACGGAGAAACGAAGAGAGAAACGGAGAAACGAAGAAAGAAACGGAGAAACGATCAAAGAAACGGAGAAACGGAGAAATAAATGGAGAAACGAAGAAATAAACGGAGAAACGAACAAAGAAACGGAGAAACGAACAAAGAAACGGAGAAACGAACAAAGAAACGGAGAAACGAAGAAAGAAACGGAGAAATGAAGAAAGAAACGGAGAAACGAAGAAATTAACCGAGAAACGAACAAAGAAACGGAGAAACGAACAAAGAAACGGAGAAACGAACAAAGAAACGGAGAAACGAACAAAGTAACGGAGAAATGAAGAAAGAAACGGAGAAACGAAGAAAGAAACGGAGAAACGAAGAAAGAAATGGAGATACGAAGAAATAAATGGAGAAACGAACAAAGAAACGGAGAAACGAAGAGAGAAACGGAGAAACGAAGAAAGAAACGGCGAAACGATCAAAGAAACGGAGAAACGAACAAAGAATCGGAGAAACGAACAAAGAAACGGCGAAACGAACAAAGAAACGGAGAAACGGAGAAATAAATGGAGAAACGAAGAAATAAACCGAGAAACGGAGAAAGAAACGGAGAAACGAACAAAGAAACGGAGAAACGGAGAAAGAAATGGAGAAACGAAGAAAGATACGGAGAAACGAAGAAATAAATGGAGAAACGAAGAAATAAACGGAGAAACGAACAAAGAAACGGAGAAACAAAGAGAGAAACGGAGAAACGAAGAAAGAAACGGAGAAACGATCAAAGAAACGGAGAAACGGAGAAATAAATGGAGAAACGAAGAAATAAACGGAGAAACGAACAAAGAAACGGAGAAACGAACAAAGAAACGGAGAAACGAACAAAGAAACGGAGAAACGAAGAAATAAACGGAGAATCGAAGAAAGAAACGGAGAAACAAAGAAAGAAACGGAGAAACGAACAAAGAAACGGAGAAACGGAGAAATAAATGGAGAAACGAAGAAATAAACGGAGAAACGAACAAGGAAACAGAGATTCGAAGAAAGAAACGGAGAAACGAAGAAAGAAACGGAGAAACGAACAAAGAAACGGAGAAACGAAGGAAGAAACGGAGAAACGGAGAAATAAATGGAGAAACGAAGAAATAAACGGAGAAACGAACAAAGAAACGGAGAAACGAACAAAGAAACGGAGAAACGAACAAAGAAACGGAGAAACGAACAAAGAAACGGAGAAATGAAGAAAGAAACGGAGAAACGAAGAAAGAAACGGAGAAACGAAGAAAGAAATGGAGATACGAAGAAATAAATGGAGAAACGAACAAAGAAACGGAGAAACGAAGAGAGAAACGGAGAAACGAAGAAAGAAACGGCGAAACGATCAAAGAAACGGAGAAACGAACAAAGAATCGGAGAAACGAACAAAGAAACGGAGAAACGAACAAAGAAACGGAGAAACGGAGAAATAAATGGAGAAACGAAGAAATAAACCGAGAAACGGAGAAAGAAACGGAGAAACGAACAAAGAAACGGAGAAACGAACAAAGAAACGGAGAAACGGAGAAATAAATGGAGAAACGAAGAAATAAACCGAGAAACGGAGAAAGAAACGGAGAAACGAACAAAGAAACGGAGAAACGGAGAAAGAAATGGAGAAACGAAGAAAGATACGGAGAAACGAAGAAATAAATGGAGAAACGAAGAAATAAACGGAGAAACGAACAAAGAAACGGAGAAACAAAGAGAGAAACGGAGAAACGAAGAAAGAAACGGAGAAACGATCAAAGAAACGGAGAAACGGAGAAATAAATGGAGAAACGAAGAAATAAACGGAGAAACGAACAAAGAAACGGAGAAACGAACAAAGAAACGGAGAAACGAACAAAGAAACGGAGAAACGAAGAAAGAAACGGAGAAATGAAGAAAGAAACGGAGAAACGAAGAAATTAACCGAGAAACGGAGAAAGAAACGGAGAAACGAACAAAGAAACGGAGAAACGAACAAAGAAACGGAGAAACGAACAAAGAAACGGAGAAACGAACAAAGAAACGGAGAAACGAAGAAAGAAACGGAGAAACGGAGAAATGAATGGAGAAACGAAGAAATAAACGGAGAAACGAACAAAGAAACGGAGAAACGAACAAAGAAACGGAGAAACGAACAAAGAAACGGAAAAACGAAGAAAGAAACGGAGAAATGAAGAAAGAAACGGAGAAACGAAGATAGAAACGGAGAAACGAAGAAAGAGACGGAGAAAAGATGAAAGAAACGGAGAAACGAAGAAAGAAACGGGGAAACGAAGAAAGAAACGGAGAAATAAATGGAGAAACAAAGATATAAACGGAGAAACGAAGAAAGAAACGGAGAAACGAAGAAAGAAACGGAGAACCGAAGAAAGAAACGGAGTAACGAAGAAAGAAACGTAGAAACGGAGAAATAAATGGAGAAACGAAGAAAGAAACGGAGAAACGAAGAAAGAAATGGAGATACGAAGAAATAAATGGAGAAACGAACAAAGAAACGGAGAAACGAAGAGAGAAACGGAGAAACGAAGAAAGAAACGGCGAAACGATCAAAGAAACGGAGAAACGAACAAAGAATCGGAGAAACGAACAAAGAAACGGAGAAACGAACAAAGAAACGGAGAAACGGAGAAATAAATGGAGAAACGAAGAAATAAACCGAGAAACGGAGAAAGAAACGGAGAAACGAACAAAGAAACGGAGAAACGGAGAAAGAAATGGAGAAACGAAGAAAGATACGGAGAAACGAAGAAATAAATGGAGAAACGAAGAAATAAACGGAGAAACGAACAAAGAAACGGAGAAACGAAGAGAGAAACGGAGAAACGAAGAAAGAAACGGAGAAACGATCAAAGAAACGGAGAAACGGAGAAATAAATGGAGAAACGAAGAAATAAACGGAGAAACTAACAAAGAAACGGAGAAACGAACAAAGAAACGGAGAAACGAACAAAGAAACGGAGAAACGAAGAAAGAAACGGAGAAATGAAGAAAGAAACGGAGAAACGAAGAAATTAACCGAGAAACGGAGAAAGAAACGGAGAAACGAACAAAGAAACGGAGAAACGAACAAAGAAACGGAGAAACGAACAAAGAAACGGAGAAACGAACAAAGAAACGGAGAAACGAAGAAAGAAACGGAGAAACGGAGAAATGAATGGAGAAACGAAGAAATAAACGGAGAAACGAACAATGAAACGGAGAAACGAACAAAGAAACGGAGAAACGAACAAAGAAACGGAAAAACGAAGAAAGAAACGGAGAAATGAAGAAAGAAACGGAGAAACGAAGATAGAAACGGAGAAACGAAGAAAGAGACGGAGAAAAGATGAAAGAAACGGAGAAACGAAGAAAGAAACGGGGAAACGAAGAAAGAAACGGAGAAATAAATGGAGAAACAAAGATATAAACGGAGAAACGAAGAAAGAAACGGAGAAACGAAGAAACGATGAAAGAAACGGAAAAACGAAGAAAGAAACGGAGAACCGAAGAAAGAAACGGAGTAACGAAGAAAGAAACGTAGAAACGGAGAAATAAATGGAGAAACGAAGAAAGAAACGAAGAAACGGAGAAATAGATGGAGAAACGAAGAAATAAACGGAGAAACGAACAAGGAAACGAAGAAACGAAGAAATAAATGGAGAAACGAAGAAATAAACGGAGAATCGAAGAAAGAAACGGAGAAACGGAGAAAGAGACGGAGAAACGAACAAATAAACGGAGAAACGAAGAATGAATCGCAGAAACGAAGAAAGAAACGGAGAATCGGAGAAATAAATGGAGAAACGAAGAAATAGACCGCGAAACGGATAAAGAAACGGAGAAACGAACAAAGAAACGGAGAAACGGAGAAACGAACAAAGAAACGGGGAAACGAAGAAAGAATCGGAGAAACGGAGAAATAAATGGAGAAACGAAGAAATAAACGGAGAAACGAACAAAGAAACGGAGAAACGAACAAAGAAACGGAGAAACGATCAAAGAAACGGGAAAACGAAGAAAGAAACGGAGAAATGAAGAAAGAAACGGAGAAACGAAGATAGAAACGGAGAAACGAAGAAAGAGACGGAGAAAAGATGAAAGAAACGGAGAAACGAAGAAAGAAACGGAGAAACGAAGAAAGAAACGGAGAAATAAATGCAGAAACAAAGATATAAACGGAGAAACGAAGAAAGAAACGGAGAAACGAAGAAACGATGAAAGAAACGGAAAAACGAAGAAAGAAACGGAGAACCGAAGAAAGAAACGGAGTAACGAAGAAAGAAACGTAGAAACGGAGAAATAAATGGAGAAACGAAGAAAGAAACGAAGAAACGGAGAAATAAATGGAGAAACGAAGAAAGAAACGGAGAAACGGAGAAAGAAACGGAGAAACGAAGAAATAAACGGAGAAACGAAGAAAGAATCGGAGAAACGAAGAAAGAAACGGAGAATCGGAGAAATAAATGGAGAAACGAATAAATAGACCGAGAAACGGAGAAAGAAACGGAGAAACGAAGAAAGAAACGGAGAAACGAAGAAAGAAACGGAGAAACGAACAAAGAAACGGGGAAACGAACAAAGAAACGGAGAAACGAACAAAGAAACGGAGAAACGAACAAAGAAACGGAGAAACGAAGAAAGAAACGCAGAAACGAAGAAAGAATCGGAGAAACGAAGAAAGAAACGAAGAAACGAAGAACGAAACGGAGTAACGAAGAAAGAAACGATGAAACGAAGAAAGAAACGGGGAAACGGAGAAAGAAATGGAGAAACGAAGAAATAAACGGAGAAACGAAGAAAGAAACGGAGAAACGGAGAAAGAAACGGAGAAACGAAGAAATAAACGGAGAAACGAAGAAAGAATCGGAGAAACGAAGAAAGAAACGGAGAATCGGAGAAATAAATGGAGAAACGAAGAAATAGACCGAGAAACGGAGAAAGAAACGGAGAAACGAGCAAAGAAACGGAGAAACGAAGAAAGAAACGGAGAAACGAACAAAGAAACGGGGTAACGAACAAAGAAACGGAGAAACGAACAAAGAAACGGAGAAACGAACAAAGAAACGGAGAAACGAAGAAAGAAACGCAGAAACGAAGAAAGAAACGGGGATACGAAGAAAGAAACGGAGAAACGAAGGAAGAAACGAAGAAAGAAACGGAGAAACGAAGGAAGAAACGAAGAAAGAAACGGAGAAACGGAGAAATAAATGGAGACACGAAGAAATAAACGGAGAAACGGACCAGGAAACGGAGAAAGAAACGGAGAGTCGAAGAAAGAAATGGAGAAACGAAGAAAGAAAGGGGGTACGAAGAAAGAAACGGAGAAACGAAGGAAGAAACGAAGAAAGAAACGGAGAAACGAAGGAAGAAACGAAGAAAGAAACGGAGAATCGGAGAAATAAATGGAGAAACGAAGGAAGAAACCGAGAAACGGAGAAATGGAGAAACGATGAAACGAAGGAAGAAACGGAGAAACGAAGAAAGAAACGGAGAAATGAAGGAATAAACCGAGAAACGGAGAAACGATGAAAGAAACGGAGTAACGATGAAAGAAACGAAGAAACGAAGAAAGAAACGGAGAATCGGAGAAATAAATGGAGAAACGAAGGAATAAACCGAGAAACGGAGAAACGGACAAACGATGAAACGAAGGAAGAAACGGAGAAACGAAGAAAGAATCGGAGAAATGAAGAAAGAAACGAAGAAACGAAGAAAGAAACGGAGAAACGAAGAAATAAACGGAGAAACGAAGAAAGAAACGCAGAAACGAAGAAATAAACGGAGATTCGAAGAAGCAACCGGAGAAACGAAGAAAGAAACGGAGAAACGAAGAAAGAAACGGAGAAACGAAGAAAGAAACGCAGTAACGATGAAGGAAACGAAGAAACGAAGAAAGAAACGGAGAATCGGAGAAATAAATGGAGAAACGAAGAAAGAAACGGGAGTAACGATGAAAGAAACGAAGAAACGAAGAAAGAAACGGAGAATCGGAGAAATAAATGTAGAAACGAAGGAATAAACCGAGAAACGGAGAAACCGAGAAACGATGAGACGAAGGAAGGAACGGAGAAACGAAGAAAGAAACGGAGAAATGTAGAATGAAACGAAGAAACGAAGAAAGAAACGGAGATACGAAGAAAGAATCGGAGAAACGAAGAAAGAAACGGAGAAACGAACAAAGAAACGGAGAAACGAACAAAGAAACGGAGAAACGAACAAAGAAACGGAGAAACGGAGAAATAAATGGAGAAACGAAGAAATAAACGGAGAAACGAACATGGAAACGGAGATTCGAAGAAAGAAACGGAGAAACGAAGAAAGAAACGGAGAAACGGTAGAAAGAAACGGAGATACGAAGAAAGAAACGGAGAAACGAAGGAAGAAACGGAGAAACGAAGAAAGAAACGGAGAAACGAAGAAAGAAACGGAGAAACGAAGAAAGAAACGGAGAAACGAAGAAACTAACGGAGAAACGAAGAAAGAAACGGAGAAACGAAGAAAGAAACGGAGAAACGGAGAAATAAATGGAGAAACGAAAAAATAAACGGAGAAGCGAACCAGGAAACGGAGAAACGAAGAAAGAAACGGAGAATCGGAGAAATAAATTGAGAAACAAAGATATAAACCGAGAATCGGAGAAAGAAACGGAGAAGCGAACAAGAAACGGAGAAACGAAGAAAGAAACGGAGAAACGAACAAAGAAACGGAGAAACGAAGAAAGAAATGGAGAAACGAAGAAAGATACGGAGAAACGAAGAAATAAATGGAGAAACGAAGAAATAAACGGAGAAACGAACAAAGAAACGGAGAAACGAAGAGAGAAACGGAGAAACGAAGAAAGAAACGGAGAAACGATCAAGAAACGGAGAAACGAACAAAGATTCGGAGAAACGAAGAACGAAGCGGAGAAACGGAGAATTAAATGGAGAAACGAAGAAATAAACGGAGAAACGAAGAATGAAACGGAGAAACGAAGAAAGAAACGGAGTAACGAAGAAAGAAACGGAGAAACGAAGAAATAAATGGAGAAACGAAGAAATAAACGGAGAAACGAAGAAAGAAACGGAGAAACGAACAAAGAAACGGAGAAACGAAGAAAGAAATGGAGAAACGAAGAAAGATACGGAGAAACGAAGAAATAAATGGAGAAACGAAGAAATAAACGGAGAAACGAACAAAGAAACGGAGAAACGAAGAGAGAAACGGGAGAAACGAAGAAAGAAACGGAGAAACGATCAAAGAAACGGAGAAACGAACAAAGAATCGAGAAACGAAGAACGAAGCGGAGAAACGAAGAAAGAAACGGTGAAACGAAGAAAGAAACGGAGAAATAAATGGAGAAACAAAGATATAAACGGAGAAACGAAGAAAGAAACGGAGAAACGAAGAAACGATGAAAGAAACGGAAAAACGAAGAAAGAAACGTAGAAACGGAGAAATAAATGGAGAAACGAAGAAAGAAACGAAGAAACGGAGAAATAAATGGAGAAACGAAGAAATAAACGGAGAATCGAAGAAAGAAACGGAGAAACGGAGAAAGAAACGGAGAAACGAAGAAATAAACGGAGAAACGAAGAAAGAATCGGAGAAAACGAAGAAAGAAACGAAGAAACGAAGAACGAAACGGAGTAACGAAGAAAGAAACGATGAAACGAAGAAAGAAACGGGGAAACGGAGAAAGAAATGGAGAAACGAAGAAATAAACGGAGAAACGAAGAAAGAAACGGAGAAACGGAGAAAGAAACGGAGAAACGAAGAAATAAACGGAGAAACGAAGAAAGAATCGGAGAAACGAAGAAAGAAACGGAGAATCGGAGAAATAAATGGAGAAACGATGAAATAGACCGAGAAACGGAGAAAGAAACGGAGAAACGAACAAGAAACGGAGGAAACGAAGAAACAAACGGGGGAAACGAACAAAGAAACGGAGAAACGAACAAAGAAACGGAGAAACGAACAAAGAAACGGAGAAACGAAGAAAGAAACGCAGAAACGAAGAAAGAAACGGGGATACGAAGAAAGAAACGGAGAAACGAAGGAAGAAACGAAGAAAGAAACGGAGAATCGGAGAAATAAATGGAGAAACGAAGGAAGAAACCGAGAAACGGAGAAATGGAGAAACGATGAAACGAAGGAAGAAACGGAGAAACGAACAAAGAAACGGAGAAACGAACAAAGAAACGGAGAAACGAACAAAGAAACGGAGAAACGGAGAAATAAATGGAGAAAAGAAGAAATAAACGGAGAAACGAACATGGAAACGGAGATTCGAAGAAAGAAACGGAGAAACCAAGAAAGAAACGGAGAAACGAAGGAAGAAACGGAGAAACGAAGAAAGAAACGGAGAAACGAAGAAAGAAACGGAGATACGAAGAAAGAAACGGAGAAACGAAGAAAGAAACGGAGAAACGAAGAAAGAAACGGAGAAACGGAGAAATAAATGGAGAAACGAAGAAATAAACGGAGAAGCGAACCAGGAAACGGAGAAACGAAGAAAGAAACGGAGAATCGAAGAAAGAAATGGAGAAACGAAGAAAGAAACGGAGAAACGAAGAAAGAAACGGAGATACGAAGAAAGAAACGGAGAAACGAAGGAAGAAACGGAGAAACGAACAAAGAAACGGAGAAACGGAGAAATAAATGGGGAAACGAAGAAATAAACGGAGAAACGAACAAGGAAACGGAGATTCGAAGAAAGAAACGACGAAACGAAGAAAGAAACGGAGAAACGAAGAAAGAAACGGAGAAACGAAGAAAGAAACAGAGATACGATGAAAGAAACGGAGTAATGAAGAAAGAATCGGAGAAACGGAGAAATAAATGGAGAAACGAAGAAATAAACGGAGAAACGAAGAATGAAACGGAGAAACGAAGAAAGAAATGGAGAAACGAAGAAAGAAACGGAGTAACGAAGAAAGAAACGAAGAAACGAAGAAAGAAACGGAGAGTCGGAGAAATAAATGGAGAAACAAAGAAATAAACCGAGAATCGGAGAAAGAAACGGAGAAGCGAACAAAGAAACGGAGAAACGAAGAAACGAACAAAGAAACGGAGAAACGAAGAAAGAAATGGAGAAACGAAGAAAGATACGGAGAAACGAAGAAATAAATGGAGAAACGAAGAAATAAACGGAGAAACGAAGAAAGAAACGGAGAAACGAAGAGAGAAACGGAGAAACGAAGAAAGAAACGGAGAAACGATCAAAGAAACGGAGAAACGAACAAAGAATCGGAGAAACGAAGAACGAAGCGGAGAAACGCAGAAATAAATGGAGAAACGAAGAAATAAACGGAGAAACGAACAAAGAAACGGAGAAACGAAGAGAGAAACGGAGAAACGAAGAAAGAAACGGAGAAACGATCAAAGAAACGGAGAAACGAACAAAGAATCGGAGAAACGAAGAACGAAGCGGAGAAACGCAGAAATAAATGGAGAAACGAAGAAATAAACGGAGAAACGAAGAATGAAACGGAGAAACGAAGAAAGAAACGGAGTAACGAAGAAAGAAACGAAGAAACGAAGAAAGAAACGGAGAGTCGGAGAAATAAATGGAGAAACGAAGAAATAAACCGAGAATCGGAGAAAGAAACGGAGAAGCGAACAAAGAAACGGAGAAACGAAGAAAGAAACGGAGAAACGAACAAAGAAACGGAGAAACGAAGAGAGAAACGGAGAAACGAAGAAAGAAACGGAGAAACGATCAAAGAAACGGAGAAACGAACAAAGAATCGGAGAAACGAAGAACGAAGCGGAGAAACGCAGAAATAAATGGAGAAACGAAGAAATAAACGGAGAAACGAACAAAGAAACGGAGAAACGGAGAGAGAAACGGAGAAACGAAGAAAGAAACGGAGCAACGAAGAAAGAAACGAAGAAACGAAGAAAGAAACGGAGAGTCGGAGAAATAAATGGAGAAACGAAGAAATAAACCGAGAATCGGAGAAAGAAACGGAGAAGCGAACAAAGAAACGGAGAAACGAAGAAAGAAACGGAGAAACGAACAAAGAAACGGAGAAACGAAGAAAGAAATGGAGAAACGAAGAAAGAAATGGAGAAACGAAGAAATGAACGGAGAAACGAACAAAGAAACGGAGAAACGAAGAGAAAAACGGAGAAACGAAGAAAGAAACGGAGAAACGATCAAAGAAACCGAGAAACGAACAAAGAATCGGAGAAACGAAGAAAGAAGCGGAGAAACGCAGAAATAAATGGAGAAACGAAGAAATAGACGGAGAAACGAAGAATGAAACGGAGAAACGAAGAAAGAAACGGAGTAACGAAGAAAGAAACGGAGAAACGAAGAAAGAAACGGAGAAACGAAGAAAGATACGGAGAAACGAAGAAATAAATGGAGAAACGAAGAAATAAACGGAGAAACGAGCAAAGAAACGGAGAAACGAACAAAGAAACGGAGAAACGAAGAGAGAAACGGAGAAACGAAGAAAGAAACGGAGAAACGAAGAAAGAAACGGAGAAACGAAGAAATAAATGGAGAAACGAAGAAATAAACGGAGAAACGAAGAAAGAAACGGAGAAAAGATCAAAGAAACGGAGAAACGAACAAAGAATCGGAGAAACGAAGAAAGAAGCGGAGAAACGCAGAAATAAATGGAGAAACGAAGAAATAAACGGAGAAACGAAGAATGAAACGGAGAAACGAAGAAAGAAACGGAGTAACGAAGAAAGAAACGGAGAAACGAAGAAAGATACGGAGAAACGAAGAAATAAATGGAGAAACGAAGAAATAAATGGAGAAACGAACAAAGAAACGGAGAAACGAAGAGAGAAACGGAGAAACGAAGAAAGAAACGGAGAAACGATCAAAGGAACGGAGAAACGAACAAAGAATCGGAGAAACAAAGAAAGAAGCGGAGGAACGCAGAAATAAATGGAGAAACGAAGAAATAAACGGAGAAACGAAGAATGAAACGGAGAAACGAAGAAAGAAACGGAGTAACGAAGAATGAAACGGAGAAACGAAGAAAGAAACGGAAAAACGAAGAAAGATACGGAGAAACGAAGAAACAAATGGAGAAACGAAGAAATAAACGGAGAAACAAACAAAGAAACGGAGAAACGAACGAAGAAACGGAGAACGAACAAAGAAACGGAGAAACGAACAAAGAAACGGAGAAACGAACAAAGAAACGGAGAAACGGAGAAATAAATGGAGAAACGAAGAAATAAATGGAGAAACGAAGAAATAAACGGAGAAACGAAGAATGAAACGGAGAAACGAAGAAAGAAACGGAGTAACGAAGAAAGAAACGAAGAAACGAAGAAAGAAACGGAGAGTCGGAGAAATAAATGGAGAAACGAAGAAATAAACCGAGAATCGAGAAAGAAACGGAGAAGCGAACAAAGAAACGGGAGAAACGAAGAAAGAAACGGAGAAACGAACAAAGAAACGGAGAAACGAAGAGAGAAACGGAGAAACGAAGAAAGAAACGGAGAAACGATCAAAGAAACGGAGAAACGAACAAAGAATCGGAGAAACGAAGAACGAAGCGGAGAAACGCAGAAATAAATGGAGAAACGAAGAAATAAACGGAGAAACGAACAAAGAAACGGAGAAACGGAGAGAGAAACGGAGAAACGAAGAAAGAAACGGAGCAACGAAGAAAGAAACGAAGAAACGAAGAAAGAAACGGAGAGTCGGAGAAATAAATGGAGAAACGAAGAAATAAACCGAGAATCGGAGAAAGAAACGGAGAAGCGAACAAAGAAACGGAGAAACGAAGAAAGAAACGGAGAAACGAACAAAGAAACGGAGAAACGAAGAAAGAAATGGAGAAACGAAGAAAGAAATGGAGAAACGAAGAAATGAACGGAGAAACGAACAAAGAAACGGAGAAACGAAGAGAAAAACGGAGAAACGAAGAAAGAAACGGAGAAACGATCAAAGAAACCGAGAAACGAACAAAGAATCGGAGAAACGAAGAAAGAAGCGGAGAAACGCAGAAATAAATGGAGAAACGAAGAAATAGACGGAGAAACGAAGAATGAAACGGAGAAACGAAGAAAGAAACGGAGTAACGAAGAAAGAAACGGAGAAACGAAGAAAGAAACGGAGAACGAAGAAAGATACGGAGAAACGAAGAAATAAATGGAGAAACGAAGAAATAAACGGAGAAACGAGCAAAGAAACGAGAAACGAACAAAGAAACCGAGAAACGAAGAGAGAAACGGAGAAACGAAGAAAGAAACGAGAAACGAAGAAAGAAACGGAGAAACGAAGAAATAAATGGAGAAACGAAGAAATAAACGGAGAAACGAAGAAAGAAACGGAGAAAAGATCAAAGAAACGGAGAAACGAACAAAGAATCGGAGAAACGAAGAAAGAAGCGAGAAACGCAGAAATAAATGGAGAAACGAAGAAATAAACGGAGAAACGAAGAATGAAACGGAGAAACGAAGAAAGAAACGGGAGTAACGAAGAAAGAAACGGAGAAACGAAGAAAGATACGGAGAAACGAAGAAATAAATGGAGAAACGAAGAAATAAATGGAGAAACGAACAAAGAAACGGAGAACGAGAGAGAAACGGAGAAACGAAGAAAGAAACGGAGAAACGATCAAAGGAACGGTGAAACGAACAAAGAATCGGAGAAACAAAGAAAGAAGCGGAGGAACGCAGAAATAAATGGAGAAACGAAGAAATAAACGGAGAAACGAAGAATGAAACGGAGAAACGAAGAAAGAAACGGAGTAACGAAGAATGAAACGGAGAAACGAAGAAAGAAACGGAAAACGAAGAAAGATAGGGGAGAAAC
The DNA here is from genome assembly GCF_051014685.1 of Ptiloglossa arizonensis. Taxonomy (NCBI): domain Eukaryota; kingdom Metazoa; phylum Arthropoda; class Insecta; order Hymenoptera; family Colletidae; genus Ptiloglossa; species Ptiloglossa arizonensis. Next base: position 137,270 of record NW_027479316.1, read on the forward strand.
GAAGAAACAAATGGAGAAACGAAGAAATAAACGGAGAAACAAACAAAGAAACGGAGAAACGAACAAAGAAACGGAGAAACGAACAAAGAAACGGAGAAACGGAGAAATAAATGGAGAAACGAAGAAATTAACCGAGAAACGCAGAAAGAAACGGAGAAACGAACAAAGAAACGGAGAAACGAACAAAGAAACGGAGAAACGAAGAAAGAAACGGAGAAACGGAGAAATAAATGGAGAAACGAAGAAATAAACGGAGAAACGAACAAAGAAACGGAGAAACGAAGATAGAAACGGAGAAACGAAGAAAGAGACGGAGAAAAGATGAAAGAAACGGAGAAACGAAGAAAGAAACGGAGAAATAATGGAGAAACAAAGATATAAACGGAGAAACGAAGAAAGAAACGGAGAAACGAAGAAACGATGAATGAAACGGAAAAACGAAGAAAGAAACGGAGAAACGAAGAAGAAACGAAGAAAGGAACGGAGAAACGAAGGAAGAAACGAAGAAAGAAACGAGAATCGGAGAAATAATGGAGAAACGATGGAAGAAACCGAGAGAACGGAGAAACGAGGATACGTGATAAACGAGAAGGTAGAGAAACGGATAATTGAAAGGTGATAATGAGATAGAGTTGATAAGAGTAACGGAGGAAACGAAGTAAGGTAATCGGAGAGTAACGTAGGTTATATAGGTTGTTTAGGTTTATGTTTAGGGTTGTTAGTTGTTATGTTATAGTTAGTTGTTAGTTATTAAGATTTAGTGTTTTTGGTTTATTGTTATATTTAGTGTATTCGGTGATAGTTAATTAGTGGTTCTAGTTTAGGATGTAACGTTGATTAAGTAGAGTTAGTTTATTAGTTGTTTTAGTTGTTGAATTTTGGTGTTTATTTTTGTTTAGTTTAGGGGTAATAGTTTTTATGTGTTTAGTTTGTTTAGGTTTTAGTTTGATTTTAGTGGTTTAAGTTGTTGTTAAGGTTTAGGATGTTTTTAGGTTTAGTTGTTTTGGTGTTTTGAGGGGTGTTTGTTTGTGGTGGTTTAGTGTTTTGTTTAGTTTTATTGTTGTTTAGTGTTTATTGGTTTGTTTTGTTAGTTGTTGTTTAGGTGTTTAGTTGTAGTGTTTAGTTTTAGTTGTTTGTAGTTTTATTTTTTTGGTGTTTATTGTTTGTTTAGGTGTAGTTTTTGTTTAGTGTTTAGTTATTTGTTTAGGTGTTTAGGTTGTGTTTAGGTTTAGTTGGTTTTTGTTTAGTGTTTGGTTTAGTGTTTAGTGATTTGGTTTAGGGTTTATTATTTTGAGGTGGTTTTAGTTTTTTAGTGTTTTAGATTTTGTTTGGGGGGGTGTTAGTTTTTGTTTATTGTTTTGTTTTGGTTTATGGTTTTATTGTTTTTTTTAGGTGGATAGTGTTTTTTTAGTGTTTAGTTTTTTTTAGGTTTTAGTTGTTTGTGTAGTGTTTATTTGTTTGTTTGGTTTTAGTGTTTGTTTAGGTTTAGTATTTTTAGTGTTTTAGTTATTTTGTTTATGTGTTTAGTTATTGTTTAGGTGTTTAGGTTTTGTTTGGTGTTTATTTTTGTTAAGTATTAGTGTTTTTAGTTTTAGTTATTTGTTTAGGTGTTTAGTGTTTGTTTGTGGTTTATTGTTTGTTAGGTTTTATTGTTTGTTTGTGTTTATTATTTTAGGTGTTTAGTTGTGTTTAGGGTTTATTGTTTGTTTAGTTTTTTATTTTTTTTGTGTATTATTTGTGTTTAGTGTTTGGTTTATTGTTTAGGTTGTTTGGGTGTTAGTTTTTTGTTTATGGTTTTTGTTTGTTTTGTTGGGGGTTTTGTTAGTTTGTTTAGTGTTTAGTTGTTTTGGTTTTTTTTGTGGGTTTGTGGTTGGTTTGTGTGGTTTTGGTTGTTTATTGTTTGGTTTATGTTTAGTTATTTGTTAGTTTATTAGTTTGTTGTTTAGGGTGTTTATTTTGTATGTGGTTAGGTTTTGTGTTTAGTTGGTTTTTGTTTTGTTTGTTTTATTTTTGTTAGGTTTTTGTTTTGTTTTGTTTGTTTAGTGGTTTTGTTTTTAGTGTTTTAGGTTTGTTTAGTTTAGTTTTTGTTAGTTTTGTTTTGTTTTGGTTTTATGTTTTGTTGGTGGTTTGTTAGTTGGTTTAGGTGTTTTTTGTTTGTTGGGGTTTTATTGTTTTTTTGTTATTTTGTTTGTATTTTTGTTTAGGTTTTGTTTTATTTTAGTTTTGTTTTAGGTTTGTTGGTTGTGTTTGGTGTTTAGTTTGTTTTGGTTTTGTTTTTTTGTTTTTGTTGGTTGTTGTTTTGGGTTGTGTTTTTTTGTTTTAGTGTTTTGGTTTATTTTATTTTGTTGTTGTTTAGTTTTTTGTTTAGTGGGTTTTAGGTGTTTGTTTTGTTGGTGTTGTTTTTGTTTTGTGGGTTAGTGTTTTAGGGGTTTTAGGGGGTTGTTGTGGTTTTTGTTTGTGTTTGGGATTGTTGTTTGTTTAGGGTGTTTGTTTGTTTTATTGGTGTTTTGTTTAGTTTTATTATTTGTTAGGTTTAGTGTTGTTTTTTTAGTTTTTGTGTAGGTGTTTAGTTTTTTGTTTAGGTTGATTTTTTAGGGGTTTATTATTTGTTGATGTTAGTTTTTTTTGGTTGTTTGTGTTTGTTTGGTTTATTTTTGTTATTTTAGGTGGTTTTTAGTTTTTGGTTGTGTTTATGTTTGGTTATTTTTATGTTTGTTTGTTTAGTTGGTTTTTTTTTGGTGTTTATTGGTTGTTTAGTTATTTTTTTAGTTTTAGTGGGTTTTTTAGTTTTTTTAGGGTTTATTGTTGTTTAGGGTTTTTAGTTGAGTTTTGTGTGTTTAGGTTTTTAGGTTTTAGTTTTATGTTTATTGTTTATTTTTTTTAGGTGTTTATGTTTTGTTAGTGGTTTTGTTTTTTTTTTTTTTTTAGGGTTTTGTTGTTTGTTTAGGTTTATTTTTGTAGTTTTTTTGTTTATTTTATTATTTGGGTGTAGGGTGTTTATTTGTTTTTATTGTTTGTTAGTTTTAGGTTTTGTTATTTTATGATTTGTTTAGTTTTAGTTATTTTGAGGTTTAGTTGTTGTTTAGGTGTTATTGTTTTGGTGTTTAGTGGTTGTTTAGTGTTTAGTTGTTGGTTTGTTTAGTTTTTTAGTGTTATTGTTTTTGTTTATTGTTTTTAGTGTTAGTTGTTTGTGTAGTGTTTATTGTTTGTTTAGGTTTTATTTTGTTTGTAGGGTTTTAGTTATTTTTTAGGTTTATTTTGGTTTAGGTTTTAGTTATTTTTTATGTTTAGGTTTGTTTGTTTTAGTTTTTGTTTATTTTAGTTTGGTTAGTGTTTAGTTATTTTTAGGGTTTATTATTTGTTTATTTTAGTGTTTTGTTTGTTTTTTGTTAGGTTTATTGTTTGTTTGGGTGTTAGTTGTTTGTTATTTTAGTTTTGTTTAGTTTTATTGTTTGTTTAGTGTTTAGTTGTTTTTATGTTTAGTTTTGTTAGGTGTTAGTTTTTGGATTTAGGTTTATTGTTTTATGTTTATTTTTTTAGTGTTTAGTTGTTGTTTAGATGTAGTGTTTGTTTAGGTTTTGTTGTTTATTATGTTGAGTGTTTGTTTGGGGTTTATTGTTGTTTAATGGTTTAGGTTTTAGTTTTAGGTGGTTATTGTTGTTTATTTTATTGTTTTTTAGGTTTTGTTTTTTTTAGTGTTTTAGTTTTGTTTAGGTTTTAGTTTTTTTAGGTTTTATTGTTTGTTTAGGGTGTAGTGTTGTTTAGGTGTTGTTTTTTAGTGTTGAGAGAGATTATTATTATTAGGTGTGTTTTGTGTTGGAGAAGTGGAGGGGAGGATGGTAGAAGGGGAGGGATGAGGTGAGAAGGGAGGGAGGAGGGAGAAGGGGAGGGAGGAGGGGGGAGAAGGGGAGGGAGGAGGGGGAGGAGGGGGGAGGGAGGATGGGGAGAAGGGATGGAGGAGGGGAGAAGGGGGAGGAAGGAGGGGATGAGGGGGTGGGAGAAGGGGAGAAGGGAGAGGGTGGAAGGAGGGAGAATGGGTGGGAGAAGTGGAGGAAGGAGGGGAGGATGGGAGGAGGGGAGGGAGTGAGGATAGGGGAGGGAGGGAGGGAGGGGAGAAGGGAAGGAGGGAGAAGGGGGGAGGGAGAGGAGGGAGGGGGATGGAGAAGGGGGGTGGGAGGAGGGGGAGAAGGGGTGGGAGGAGGGAGAAGGGGTGGGAGGAGGGGGGGGAGGGAAGGGGAGGGGGGAGGGGAGAAGGGGTGAGGAGGGGGAGATGGGTGGGAGGAGGGGAGAAGTGGGAGGAGGAGGGAGAATGGGTGGGAGATGGGAGAGGGAGGGGGTGGGGAGGGAAGGGGAGGGGGGAGGGGAGAAGGGATGGAGGAGGGAGAAGGGGTGGTGGAGGGGTGGAGATGGGGGGAGTAGGGGAGGGGGGAGGGAGAGAGGGGGAGGGGGGAGGGGAGAGGGGGAGGGGGAGGAGAAGGTAGGGGGGAGGGAGGTGGGTGGTGGGAGTGAGGGGTGGAGGATGGGGTAGGGAGGAGGGGAGGAGGGGTGGGAGGTGGAGGGTAGATGGGGAGGGGTGGGAGGGGTGGGGATGTGGAGGGGTGTTGGTGGGGTGGTGGGTGTTGGGTGGAGGGGAGTAGAGGAGGGAGGGATGGTGGTTGGGGGTGGGTTGGGAGGGGTGTTGGTGTGGTGTTGGGTGGGGGTGTGGGGTGTTGGGAGGGATGGGTGTGTTGGGTGGGGTGGTTGTTGTTGGTTGTGTGGGGTGAGGTGGGTGTGGGGTGGGGTGGTTGGTGGATGGTGGTGTTGGTGGTGGTGGGGTGGTGTGGGTGGGAGTGGGGTGGGGTGGTAGGGTGGGTGTGTGGTGTTGGTGGTGTGGAGGGAGGGTGATGGGGAGTTGGGGTGAGGGGGGGAGATGGAGGTTGGTGGGAGGTGTGGGGTGTAGGAGGTGGTGGGGAGGGAGGTGGGAGAGGGTGGGTAGTGGAGGGTGGTGGTGTGTTGGGTGGGGTGGTGGTGGTGGGTGGTGGGTTGTTGGTGGTGGATGGGTTTGGGGGAGGTGGTTGGGGTTGGTGGGTGGGTGTGGTGGGGGGTTGGGGTGGTGGGGTGTTGGGGGTGTGGGTGTTGGGGGTGGGTGTGGGTGGTGGTAGGTGGGTGGTTGGGGGTGTTTGGGGGTGTGAGTTTGGGGGGTGGGGGTGTGTTGTGTGTGTTGGTTGGGGGTTGGGGGGGGTGTTGTGGGTGGAGGTGGGTGGTTGGGGGGGTTGGGTGTGTTGGGGGTGTTGGGGTGGGGGAGTGTGGTGTGGGGTGGAGGTGAGGTGTGGGATGGGTGGAGGGAGTGGGTGTATGGGTGGGGAGGAGGGGGGGAGTATGGTGGAGAGGTGATGGGGTTGGTGGAGGGGGAGTTGGGGGTGGGGAGGGAGGTGGGTGTGGGGGGGAGGAGGGGTGTTGGGGTGGGAGGGGTGGGGGGGTTGTAGGGGGTGGGGTGTTGGTGGGGGGTGGGGGAGGGTGGTTGGGGAGGGAGGGGGAGGATAGGTGGGGGTGGAGAGGAGGGGAGGGAGAGGGGGTGGGAGGAGGGAGGGAGAGGGGATAGTATGTGGAGGGGGGGGGAGAGTGAGGGTTGGAGAGAAGGTGTGTTGGAGGTGAGGTGAGGGAGGGGAAGGGGGATGGAGGGGAGAGAGGGTGGGGGTGGGTAGTGGGGGGGAGGGGTAGTAGGAGGGAGGGAGGTTGGGAGGGGGAGGGGGGAGAAGGGTGGGTGGAGGGGGAGAGGGTGAGGGGAGAGGGAGAAGGGGTGGGAGGTGTGTGGGGTGGGGAGAAGGGGGAGGGAGGAGGGAGATGGGGAGGGAGTGGGGTGAGGGGAGGTGGGAGTGAGGTGAGGATGGGAGGAGTTTGGGTGGTAGGAGGGTAGGGGGGTGGGAGTGGTAGGGATGGTGGGAGGGGAGGAGGAGGTGAGGTGGTAGGGAGTAGGGGGGAGGGGGTGGAGGGGGGTGGAGGAGGGTATAGGGTTGGGTGGAGAGGGTGGAGGAGGGTGAAGGGGGTGTGGTAGGGTGGTGGGGAGGGTGGGAGTGTGGTGTGTGGATGGTGTGAGTGGTGTGGGTTAGGTGGAGGGGAGGAGGGGAGAAGGGGATGGGGGGGGGTAGGGTGGGAGGAGGGGGAGAATGGGGTGGGGAGTGGGGAGATGGTGTTGGTGAGGGGATGTTAGGGAGGTGTGAGTGTGGAGGGTGGTGGGTGAGAGTAGGGGGGAGGAGGGAGAGTGGGGGTGAGAGGTGGTGAGGAGGGGAGAGGTGGGAGGGGAGGGGAGAGTATGGGTGGAGGGAGGGGGAGAGAGTGGGGAGTTGGGTGATGTGGTATGGGTAATAGGGGAGGATAGGAGGGGGGGTGTGAGTATGGGAGGTGTAGGGGGTGGTGGTGGGAGGAGGGGAGATTGGTGGAGAAGGGAGATGGAGGGGTGGGAGAGGGGAGGGAGGGGGGAGGTGGGGGGGGGGGGGGATGGTGTAGGGTGGGTGTGGGGGGTATGGGGTGGAGGGGGGGGTGAAGGGTGGAGGGGAGGGAGTATGGGAGGAGGGGAGGGGATGAGGGGAGGAGAAGGGTGAGGGAGTGGAGATGGGGGAGGGGGGGAGGGATGGGGGAGGGGAGAGGGGTGGGAGTGGTGGGGAGAGGTAGATGGATGGGTGGAAGGGGAGGGGAGAAGGAGGGGAGGAGGGGAGAAGGTGGGGAGGGGGGGAGGGGGTTAAGGGAGGGGGGGTGAGAGAAGGGGGGAGGGGGGGAGGGGAGAGGGGAGGAGGAGGGGGGAGGAGAGTGGGAGAGAGGGAGGGGAGGAGTGGAGAGGGGTGGGGGAGGGGGAGGGGGAGGTGAGATAGGGTGGGGAGGTGGAGATTGGGGGGAGGAGGGAGAAGGAGGGGAGGAGGGGGAGAGGGGTGGAGGAGGGGAGGAGGGAGAGGAGGGGAGGAGGGTAGGGAGGGAGGAGGGGGAGAAGGAGGGAGGAGGGGAGGAAGGGGGTGGAGGAGGGGAGGAGAGATGGGTGGGAGGGAGGGAGAAGGAGGGGAGGAGGGGGAGGAGGTGGAGGAGGGGGGAGAGGGTGGGAGGTGGAGAAGGGGTGGTTGAGGGGGAGGATGGGTGAGGAGGAGGGTGAGTTGGAGTGGGGAGGAGAAGGGAGGTGGAGATTGGGGGAGAAGTGGGGGGAGGAGGGGGGAGAATGGGAGGGGGGGAGGGAGGGGAGAAGGGGGGGGAGGGGGAGAGGGAGGAAGGGGAGGGGAGGAGGGGTGATAAGGGGAGGTGAGTTGCGAGGTCGGTAGGTCGTTTCTTTCTCGATGCTCGGTTTATTTCTTTGTTTCTCCATGTTTTTCTCGACTCTCCGTCGTCTGTTGCTTCGGTTTCTTGCTTCGTTTCTTTCTTCGTACTCCGTTTCTTTCATCGTTCTCCGTTTCTTCTTCGCTTCTCCGTTTCTTTCGTCGGTGTTTTCCGTTCCTTTCGTTTCTGTCGTTTCTTCGTTTCGTTTCTTTCTGGCAGTTCTCCGTTTCTTTCTTCGGTTTCTCGTCGTTTCTTCCTTCGTTTCATCGGTTCTCCGTTTCTCCTTTTCTCGGTTTCTTCCTTCGTTTCTCCATTTATTTCTCCGATTCTTCCGTGTTTCTGTTCGTTCGTTCTTCTTCCTTCTGTTCCTCCGTTCCTTTCTTCGTTTCTTCCTTCGTTTCTCCGTTTCTTTCTTCGTTTTTTCCGGTTTCATTCATTCGTTCTTCGTTTCCTTTTTCTTTCTCCGTTTCGTGCTGCGTTCTCCGTTTATTCTTTGTTCTCCATTTATTTCTCCGTTTCTTTCTTCGTTTCTTCTCCGTTTCTTTCTTTCTTCTTTTCTCTCCGTCTCTTTCTTCGTTTCTTCCGTTCTATCTTCGTTTTCTTTCTCCGTTTCTTTGTTCGTTTCTCCGTTTATTTCTTCGTTTCTCCATTTATTTCTCCGTTCTCCGTTTCTTTCTTCGTTTCTCGCCGTTTCTTGTGTTCGTTTTCTCCGTTTCTTTGTTCGTTTCTCCGTTTCTTTCTGCGTTTCTCGGGTTAATTTCTTCGTTTCTCCATTTTATTTCTCCGTTTCTCCGTTTCTTTGTTCGTTTCTCCGTTTCTTTGTTCGTTTCTCTCGTTTCTTTGTTTGTTTCTTCCGTTTATTTCTTTCGTTTCTCCATTTTGGTTTCTTTCGTTTCTCCCTATCTTTCTTCGTTTTTCCGTTTCTTTCTTCGTTTCTTTCTCCGTTTCATTCTTCGTTACTTCTCGTTTCTTTCTTCGTTCTCCGTTTCATTCTTCGTTTCTCCGTTATTTCTTCGTTGCTCCATTTATTTCTGCGTTCCTCCGCTTCTTTCTTTGTTTCTCCGATTCTTTGTTCGTTTCTCCGTTCCTTTGATCGTTTCTCCGTTTCTTTCTTCGGTTTCTTCCGTTTCTCTCTTCGTTTCTCCGTTTCTCTTGTTCGTTTCTCCATTGTATTTCTTCGTTTCTTCTCCATTTATTTCTTCGTTTCTCCGTATCTTTCTTCGTTTCTCCGTTTCTTTCTTCGTTACTCCGTTTCTTTCTTCGTTTCTCCGTTTCATTCTTCGTTTCTTCCGTTTATTTCTTCGTTTCTCCATTTATTTCTGCGTTTCTCCGCTTCTTTTCTTCGTTTCTCCGATTCTTGTTCGTTCTCCGTTTCTTTGATCTTTCTCCGTTTCTTTCTTCGTTTCTCCGTTTATTTCTTCGTTTCTCCATTTATTTCTTCGTTCTCCGTTTCTTTCTTCGTTTCTCGTTCTTTCGTTCTTGCGTTTCTTCGTTTCTTCTTCGTTGCTCCGGTTTCTCTTCTTCGTTTCTCGTTTCTTGTTTCGTTTCTCCGTTTCTTTGCTCGTTTCTTCTCCGTTTATTTCTTCGTTTCTCCATTTATTTCTTCGTTTCTCCGTATCTTTCTTCGTTTCTTCTCCGTTTCTTTCTTCGTTTCTCCGTTCTTTCTTCGTTACTCCGTTTCGTTTCTTCGTTCTCCGTTTCATTCTTCGTTTCTCCGTCTATTTCTTCGTTCTTCCATTTATTTCTGCGTTTCTCCGCTTCTTTCGTTCGTTTCTCCGATTCTTTGTTCGTTTCTCGGTTTCTTTGATCGTTTCTCCGTTTCTTCTTCGTTTCTCCGTTTTCTCTTCGTTTCTCCGTTTCTTTGTTCGGTTTCTCCGTTCATTTCTTCGTTTCTCCATTTCTTTCTTCGTTTCTCCATTTCTTTCTTCGTTTCTCCGTTTCTTGTTCGTGTTTCTTCTCCGTTTCTTTCTTCGTTTCTCCGTTTCTTTGTTCGCTTCTCCGTTTCTTTCTCCGATTCTCGGTTTATTTCTTCGTTTCTCCATTTATTTCTCCGACTCTCCGTTTCTTTCTTCGTTTCTTCGTTTCTTTCTTCGTTGCTCCGTTTCTTTTCTTCGTTTCTCCGTTTCTCTCTCCGTTTTCTCCGTTTCTTTGTTCGTTTCTCCGTTTATTTTCTTCGTTTTCTCCATTTATTTCTGCGTTTCTCCGCTTCGTTCTTCGTTTCTCCGATTCTTTGTTCGTTTTCTCCGTTTCTTTGATCGTTTCTCGTTTCTTCTCGTTTCTTCGTTCTTTCTCTCGTTTCTCTCTTCGTTCTCTTCTCCGTTTCTTTTGTTCGTTTCTCCGTTTCTTCTTCGTTTCTCCGTTTCTTTGTTCGCTTCTCCGTTTCTTTCTCCGATTCTCGGTTTATTTCTTCGTTTCTCCATTTAGTTCTCCGACTCTCCGTTTCTTTCTTCGTTTCTTCGTTTCTTTCTTCGTTACTTCCGTTTCTTTCTTCGTTTTCTCCGTTTCATTCTTCGTTTCTCCGTTTATTTCTTCGTTTCTCCATTTATTTCTTCGTTTCTCCATTTATTTCTCCGTTTCTCCGTTTCTTTGTTCGTTTTCTCCGTTTCTTTGTTCGTTCTCTCTCCGTTTCTTTTGTTCGTTTCTTCCGTTTCTTCTTCGTTCGTTCTTCTCCGTTTCTTTGTTTGTTCTTTCTCCGTTTATTTCTTCGTTTCTCCATTTGTTTTCTTCGTTTCTCCGTATCTTTCTTCGTTTTTCCGTTTCTTTCTTCGTTCTCCGTTTCATTCTTCGTTACTCCGTTTCTTTCTTCGTTTCTCCGTTTCATTCTTCGTTTCTCCGTTTATTTCTTCGTTTCTCCATTTATTTCTGCGTTCCTCCGCTTCTTTCTTTGTTTCTCCGATTCTTTGTTCGTTTCTCCGTTCCTTTGATCGTTTTCTCCGTTTCTTTCTTCGTTTCTCCGTTTCTCTCTTCGTTTCTCCGTTTCTTTGTTCGTTTCTCCATTTATTTCTTCGTTTCTCCATTTATTTCTTCGTTTCTCCGTATCTTTCTTCGTTTTCTCCGTTTCTTTCTTCGTTACTCCGTTTCTTTCTTCGTTTCTCTCCGTTTCATTCTTCGTTTCTCCGTTTATTTCTTCGTTTCTCCATTTATTTCTGCGTTTCTCCGCTTCTTTCTTCGTTTCTCCGATTCTTTGTTCGTTTCTCCGTTTCTTTGATCTTTTCTTCCGTTTCTTTCTTCGTTTTCTCCGTTTATTTCTTCGTTTCTCCATTTATTTCTTCGTTTCTCCGTTTCTTTCTTCGTTTCTCCGTTTCTTTCTTCGTTTCTCCGTTTCTCTCTTCGTTTCTCCGTTTCTTTGTTCGTTTTCTCCGTTTCTTTGCTCGTTTCTCCGTTTATTTCTTCGTTTCTCCATTTATTTCTTCGTTTCTCCGTATCTTTCTTCGTTTCTCCGTTTCTTTCTTCGTTTCTCCGTTTCTTTCTTCGTTACTCCGTTTCTTTTCTTCGTTTCTTCTCGTTTCATTCTTCGTTTCTCCGTCTATTTCTTCGTTTCTCCATTTATTTCTGCGTTTTCTCCGCTTCTTTCTTCGTTTCTCCGATTCTTTGTTCGTTTCTCGTTTCTTTGATCGTTTCTCGTTTCTTTCTCCGTTTCTTCTTCGTTTCTCCGTTTTTCTCTTCGTTTCTCCGTTTCTTTGTTCGTTTCTCCGTTCATTTCTTCGTTTCTCCATTTCTTTCTTCGTTCTTCTCCATTTCTTTCTTCGTTTCTCCGTTTCTTTGTTCGTTTTCTCCGTTTCTTTCTTCGTTTCTTCTCCGTTTCTTTTGTTCGCTTCTCCGTTTCGTTTCTCCGATTCTCGGTTTATTTCTTCGTTTCTCCATTTATTTCTCCGACTCTCCGTTTCTTTCTTCGTTTCTTCGTTTCTTTCTTCGTTGCTCCGTTTCTTTCTTCGTTTCTCCGTTTCTCTCTCCGTTTCTCCGTTTCTTTGTTCGTTTCTCCGTTTATTTCTTCGTTTCTCCATTTATTTCTGCGTTTTCTCCGCTTCGTTCTTCGTTTCTCCGATTCTTTGTTCGTTTCTCCGTTTCTTTGATCGTTTCTCCGTTTCTTTCTTCGTTTCTCCGTTTCTCTCTTCGTTTCTCCGTTTCTTTGTTCGTTTCTCCGTTTCTTTCGTCTTTCTTCTTCGTTTCTCCGTTTCTTTGTTCGCTTCTCCGTTTCTTTCTCCGAATTCTCGGTTTATTTCTTCGTTTCTCCATTTATTTCTCCGACTCTCCGTTTCTTTCTTCGTTTCTTCGTTTCTTTCTTCGTTACTCCGTTTCTTTCTTCGTTTCTCTCCGTTTCATTCTTCGTTCTTCTCCGTTTATTTCTTCGTTTCTTCTCCATTTATTTCTGCGTTTCTCCGCTTCGTTCTTCGTTTCTCCGATTCTTTGTTCGTTTCTCCGTTTCTTTGATCGTTTCTCCGTTTCTTTCTTCGTTTCTTCTCCGTTTCTCTCTTCGTTTCTCTCCGTTTCTTTGTTCGTTTCTCCGTTTATTTCTTCGTTTCTCCATTTATTTCTGCGTTTTCTCCGCTTCGTTCTTCGTTTCTCCGATTCTTTGTTCGTTTTCTCCGTTTCTTTGATCGTTTTCTCCGTTTCTTTCTTCGTTTTCTCCGTTTCTCTCTTCGTTTCTCCGTTTCTTTCTTCGTTTCTCCGTTTATTTCTTCGTTTCTCCATTTATTTCTTCGTTTCTCCGTATCTTTCTTCGTTTCTCCATTTCTTTCTTCGTTTCTCCGTTTCTTTGTTCGTTTCTTCGTTTCTCCGTTTCTTTGTTCGCTTCTCCGTTTCTTTCTCCGATTCTCGGTTTATTTCTTTGTTTCTCCATTTATTTCTCCGACTCTCCGGTTTCTTTCTTCGGTTTCTTCGTTTCTTTCTTCGTTACTCCGTTTCTTTCTTCGTTTCTCCATTTCTTTCTTCGTTTCTCCGTTTCATTCTTCGTTTCTCCGTTTATTTCTTCGTTCTCCATTTATTTCTCCGTTTCTCCGATTCTTTCTTCATTACTCCGTTTCTTTCATCGTATCTCTGTTTCTTTCTTCGTTTCTCCGTTTCTTTCTTCGTTTCTCCGTTTCTTTCTTCGTTTCGTCGTTTCTTTCTTCGAATCTCCGTTTCCTTGTTCGTTCTTCTCCGTTTATTTCTTCGTTTCCCCATTTATTTCTCCGTTTCTCCGTTTCTTTCGTTTCTTTCTTCCGTTTCTTCCTTCGTTTCTCCGTTCTTTCTTCGTATCTCCGTTTCTTTCTTCGTTTCTCCGGTTCTTTCTTCGTTTCTCCATTTCTTCTTCGATTCTCCGTTTCGTTCTTCGTTTCTTTCTCCGTTTCCTGTTCGCTTCTCCGTTTATTTCTTCGTTTCTCCATTTATTTCTCCGTTTCTTCCGTTTCTTTCTTCGTTTCTCCGTTTCTTTCTTCGTTTCTCTTCTCGTTTCTTTCTTCGTATCTCCGTTTCTTTCTTCGTTTCTCCGTTTCTTTCTTCGTTTCTCCGTTTCTTCTTCCTTCGTTTCTCCGTTTCTTTCTTGGTTTCTCCGTTTCTTTCTTCGAATCTCCGTTTCCATGTTCGTTTCTCCGTTTATTTCTTCTTTTCTCCATTTATTTCTCCGTTTCTCCGTTTCTTGTTCGTTTCTCCGTTTCTTTTCGTTTCGTTTCTCCGTTTCTTTGTTCGTTTCTCCGTTTCTTCCTTCGTTTCATCGTTTCTTCCATTTCTCCGTTTCTCGGTTTCTTCCTTCGTTTTCTCCATGTTTTTTCTCGATTCTCCGTTTCTTTCTTCGTTTCTTCCTTCGTTTCTCCGTTTCTTTCTTCGTATCCCCGTTTCTTCTTCGTTTCTGCGTTTCTTTCTTCGTTTCTCCGTTTCTTTGTTCGTTTCTTCGTTTCTTTGTTCGTTTCTCCGTTTCTTTGTTCGTTTCCCCGTTTGTTTCTTCGTTTCTCCGTTTCTTTGTTCGTTTCTTCCGTTTCTTTCTCCGTTTCTCGGTCTATTTCATCGTTTCTCCATTTATTTCTCCGATTCTCCGTTTCTTTCTTCGTTTCTTCCGATTCTTCTTCGTTTTCTCCGTTTATTTCTTCGTTTCTCCGTTTCTTTCTCCGTTTTCTCCGTTTCTTTCTTCGTTTCTCCGTTTATTTCTTCGTTTCTCCATTTCTTCTCCGTTTCCCCGTTTCTTTCTTCGTTTCATCGTTTCTTTCTTCGTTACTCCGTTTCGTTCTTCGTTTCTTCGTTTCTTTCTTCGTTCTTCTCCGATTCTTTCTTCGTTTCTCCGTTTATTTCTTCGTTTCTCCGTTTCTTTCTCCGTTTCTTTCTCCGTTTCTTTCTTCGATTCTCCGTTTATTTCTTCGTTTCTTCTCCATTTATTTCTCCGTTTCTTTCGTTTCTTTCTTCGTTTCTCCATTTATTTCTCCGTTTCTACGTTTCTTTCTTCGTTTTTTCCGTTTCTTTCATCGTTTCTTCGTTTCTCCGTTTCTTTCTTCGTTTCTTCTCCGTTTATATCTTTGTTTCTTCTCCATTTATTTTCTCCGTTTCTTTCTTCGTTTCACCGTTTCTTTCTTCGTTTCTCCGCTTCGTTCTTCGTTTCTCCGATTCTTTGTTCGTTTTCTCCGTTTCTTTGATCGTTCTTCTCCGTTTCTTTCTTCGTTTCTCTCCGTTTCTCTCTTCGTTTCTCCGTTTCTTTGTTCGTTTCTTCTCCGTTTATTTCTTCGTTTCTCCATTTATTTCTTCGTTTCTCCGTATCTTTCTTCGTTTCTCCATTTCTTTCTTCGTTTTCTCCGTTTCTTTGTTCGTTTCTTCCGTTTCTTTCTTCGTTTCTCCGTTTATTTTCTTCGTTTCTCCATTTATTTCTTCGTTTCTCCGTTTCTTTCTTACTTACTCCGTTTCTTTCTTCGTTTCTCCGTTTCATTCGTTCGTTTCTCCGTTTATTTCTTCGTTTCTCCATTAATTCTCCGTTTCTCCGCTTCGTTCTTCGTTTCTCCGAATCTTTGTTCGTTTCTCCGTTCTTTGATCGTTTCTTCTCCGTTTCTTTCTTCGTTTCTCCGTTTCTCTCTTCGTTTCTCCGTTTCTTTGTTCGTTTCTCCGTTTATTTCTTCGTTTCTCCATTTATTTTCTTCGTTTCTCTCCGTTATCTTTCTTCGTTTCTCCATTTCTTTCTTCGTTTCTTCTCCGTTTCTTTGTTCGTTTCTCCGTTTCTTTCTTCGTTTCTCCGTTTCTTTGTTCGCTTCTTCCGTTTCTTTCTCCGATTCTCGGTTTATATCTTTGTTTCTCAATTTATTTCTCCGATTCTCCGTTTCTTTCTTCGTTTTCTCCGTTTCCTGGTTCGCTTCTCCGTTTATTTTTTCGTTTCTCTCCAGTTATTTCTCCGTTTCTTCCGTTTCTTTCTTCGTTCGTCTTCTCCTTTCTTTCTTCGTTTCTCCGTTAGTTTCTTCGTTTCTTCTCCGTTTCTTTCTTCGTTTCTTCCGTTTCTTTCTTCGTTTCTCCGTTTCTTTCTTCGTTTCTTCTCGTTTCTTCCTTCGTTTCTCCGTTTCTTTCTTCGTATCTCCGTTTCTTTCTACCGTTTTCTCCGTTTCTTTCTTCGTTTCTCCGTTTCTTTCTTCGAATCTCCGTTTCCATGTTCGTTTCTTCTCCGTTTATTTCTTCGTTTCTCCATTTATTTCTCCGTTCTTCTCCGTTTCTTTGTTCGTTTTCTCCGTTTCTTTGTTCGTTTCTTCTTCTCCGTTTCTTTGTTCGTTTCTCCGTTTCTTTCTTCGTTTCTCCGATTCTTTCTTCGTATCTCCGTTTCTTTCTTCGTTTCTTCGTTTCATTCTACATTTCTCCGTTTCTTTCTTCGTTCGTTTCTCCGTTCCTTCCTTCGTCTCATCGTTTCTCGGTTTCTCCGTTTCTCGGTTTATTCCTTCGTTCTACATTTATTTCTCCGATTCTCCGTTTCTTTCTTCGTTTCTTCGTTTCTTTCATCGTTACTTCTCCGTTTCTTTCTTCGTTTCTTCCATTTATTTCTCCGATTCTCCGTTTCTTTCTTCGTTTTCTTCGTTTCCTTCATCGTTACTGCGTTTCTTTCTTCGTTCGTTCTCCGTTTCTTTTCTTCGTTTCTCCGTTTCTTTCTTCGTTTCTCCGGTTGCTTCTTCGAATCTCCGTTTATTTCTCTTCGTTTCTGCGTTTCTTTCTTCGTTTCTCCGTTTATTTCTTCGTTTCTTCTCCGTTTCTTTCTTCGTTTCTTCGTTTCTTTCTTCATTTCTCCGATTCTTTCTTCGTTTTCTCCGTTTCTTCCTTCGTTTCATCGTTTGTCCGTTTTTCTCCGTTTCTCGGTTTATTCCTTCGTTTCTCCATTTATTTCTCCGATTCTCCGTTTCTTTCTTCGTTTCTTCGTTTCTTTCATCGTTACTTACTCCGTTTCTTTCATCGGTTTCTCCGTTTTCTCGGTTTATTCCTTCATTTCTCCGTTCTTCTTCGTTTCTTCCGTTTCTTCCTTCGTTTCATCGTTTCTTCTCCATTTCTCCGTTTCTCGGTTTCTTCCTTCGTTTCTCCATTTATTTCTCCGATTCTCCGTTCTTTCTTCGTTTCTTCCTTCGTTTCTCCGTTTCTTTCTTCGTTTCTTCCTTCGTTTCTCCGTTTCTTTCTTCGTACCCCCTTTCTTTCTTCGTTTCTTCCATTTCTTTCTTCGACTCTCCGTTTCTTTCTCCGTTTCCTGGTCCGTTTCTTCCGTTTATTTCTTCGTGTCTCCATTTATTTCTTCCGTTTCTTTCTCGTTTCTTTCTTCGTTTCTTCCTTCGTTTCTCCGTTTCTTTCTTCGTTTTCTTCCTTCGTTTCTCCGTTTCTTTCTTCGTATCCCGTTTCTTTCTTCGTTTCTGCGTTTCTTTCTTCGTTTCTCCGTTTCTTTGTTCGTTTCTCCGTTTCTTGTTCGTTTCTCCGTTTCTTTGTTCGTTACCACCCCGTTTCTTTGTTCGTTTCTTCTCCGTTTCTTTCTTCGTTTCTCCGTTTCTTTGCTCGTTTCTCCGTTTCTTTCTCCGTTTCTCGGTCTATTTCTTCGTTTCTCCATTTATTTCTCCGATTCTCCGTTTCTTTCTTCGTTTCTCCGATTCTTTCTTCGTTTCTCCGTTTATTTCTTCGTTTCTTCCGTTTCTTTCTCCGTTTCTCCGTTTCTTTCTTCGTTTCTCCGTTTATTTCTTCGTTTCTCCATTTCTTTCTTCTCCGTTTCCCCGTTTCTTTCTTCGTTTCATCGTTCTTTCTTCGTTACTCCGTTCGTTCTTCGTTTCTTCGTTTCTTTCTTCGTTTCTCCGATTCTTTCTTCGTTTCTGCGTTTCTTTCTTCGTTTCTCCGTTTCTTTGTTCGTTTCTCCGTTTCTTTGTTCGTTTCTCCGTTTCTTGTTCGTTTCCCCGTTTCTTTGTTCGTTTCTCCTTTTCTCCGTTTCTTTCTTCGTTTCTCCGTTTCTTTCTTCGTTTCTCCGTTTCTTTCTCCGTTTCTCGGTCTATTTATTCGTTTCTCCATTTATTTCTCCGATTCTCCGTTTCTTTCTTCGTTTCTCCGATTCTTTCTTCGTTTCTCCGTTTATTTCTTCGTTTCTTCCGTTCTTTCTCCGTTTCTCCGTTTCTTTCTTCGTTTCTCCATTTATTTCTCCGTTTCTTCGTTTCTTTCTTCGTTTCTCCATTTATTTCTCCGTTTCTACGTTTCTTTCTTCGTTACTCCGTTCTTCTTCGGTTCTCCGTTTCTTTCTTCGTTTTTTCCGTTTCTTTCATCGTTTCTTCGTTCTCCGTTTCTTTCTTCGTTTCTCCGTTTATATCTTTGTTTCTGCATTTATTTCTCCGTTTCTTTCTTCGTTTCTCCGTTTCTTTCTTCGTTTCTCCGTTTCTTTCATCTTTTCTCCGTCTCTTTCTTCGTTTCTCCGTTTCTATCTTCGTTTCTCCGTTTCTTTCTTCATTTTCTCCGTTTCTTTCTTCGTTTTCCCCGTTTCTTTGATCGTTTCTCCGTTTCTTTGTTCGTT